>NW_026732496.1:277500-566580 GCF_028476545.2 Physella acuta
GGGCGAATAACTATGTAAGGTGTCGACACAATGATAAATGACTAAACACAATAGCAAGTATGTTTAAATATAAGATATTTTCTACTACTGTTTTATGTACTCAGTTTGTACGATTTTTACAAGCTTTTCATTTAAATCGTCTATGTACGAATAAAAAAGAAATAAGTTTAATGAAGGATTTATACCACTGTTCATTCAGAAAATCTTCTGCCCGAAATGGCGGGAATATTTATCCCAGACTGCGAGAATGAAGTCTGTGTGGAGGGGAGGAGGAGACTTGTGGAAGCTTCTAGAACACTGGGTCACGTGGTCGCACCTAATCAAATTGGTAAGCTGAAACTGTTACCTGACTGAAATAAATTTAGGTCAGCTCAAACAGTAACATTACTGTAGATAAATGTAGACATGCTGAAACAGTTGCATTAATTTAGATAAATGTAGACATGCTGAAACAGTTGCATTAATTTAGATAAATGTAGGCATGCTGAAACAGTTGCATTAATTTAGATAAATGTAGGCATGCTGAAACAGTTACATTACTGTAGATAAATGTAGACATGCTGAAACAGTTACATTAATTTAGATAAATGTAGGCATGCTGAAACAGTTACATTACTTTAGATAAATGTAGACATGCTGAAACAGTTACATTAATTTAGATAAATGTAGGCATGCTGAAACAGTTGCATTAATTTAGATAAATGTAGGCATGCTGAAACAGTTACATTACTGTAGATAAATGTAGACATGCTGAAACAGTTACATTAATTTAGATAAATGTAGACATGCTGAAACAGTTACATTACTTTAGATAAATGTAGGCATGCTGAAACAGTTACATTACTTTAGATAAATGTAGGCATGCTGAAACAGTTACATTACTTTAGTTAAATGTAGACATGCTGAAACAGTTACATTACTTTAGTTAAATGTAGACATGCTGAAACAGTTGCATTAATTTAGATAAATGTAGGCATGCTGAAACAGTTACATTACTTTAGATAAATGTAGGCATGCTGAAACAGTTACATTACTTTAGATAAATGTAGGCATGCTGAAACAGTTACTTTACTTTAGTTAAATGTAGGCATGCTGAAACAGTAACATTACTTTAGATAAATGTAGGCATGCTGAAACAGTTACATTACTTTAGATAAATGTAGGCATGCTGAAACAGTTACATTACTTTAGATAAATGTAGGCATGCTGAAACAGTTACTTTACTTTAGTTAAATGTAGGCATGCTGAAACAGTAACATTACTTTAGATAAATGTAGGCATGCTGAAACAGTTACATTACTTTAGATAAATGTAGGCATGCTGAAACAGTTACATTACTTTAGATAAATGTAGGCATGCTGAAACAGTTACATTACTTTAGATAAATGTAGGCATGCTGAAACAGTTACATTACTTTAGATAAATGTAGGCATGCTGAAACAGTTACTTTAGTTAAATGTAGGCATGCTGAAACAGTAACATTACTTTAGATAAATGTAGGCATGCTGAAACAGTTACATTACTTTAGATAAATGTAGACATGCTGAAACAGTTACATTAATTTAGATAAATGTAGGCATGCTGAAACAGTTACATTACTTTAGATAAATGTAGGCATGCTGAAACAGTTACATTACTTTAGATAAATGTAGGCATGCTGAAACAGTTACATTACTTTAGATAAATGTAGGCATGCTGAAACAGTACATTACTTTAGATAAATGTAGGCATGCTGAAACAGTTACATTACTTTAGATAAATGTAGGCATGCTGAAACGATCACATCATTTAAATTAATTTAGTTCAGCTGAAATTCGTTCAATTATTTTCATGATATCAACACACTTCTGATGCTAATTAAAGTTTTATTTATATTGAGTTTGTTGGGCTTTGGCGCACTTAGCGGTGGAAAAAAAACTGTATGACTAGTGAGAGAGGTTTTTAACATCCAGGACTAGACTGGTTGAGATGGGCGGGGACAGACTGGTATGAATGTGAGATATGGACAGGGTCAAAGGACAACGTACAACGATCTAATATTCCATAGATAACACTAAACAGAACAGCGTTGATTCATGCCATCTTTTATTGTGCTGTCTAAATATAGAACTGACACAGACGACCACTATCCTGTGAGCGCTATGGGGCATAATTTCGTTTTAAACAGTGCGATAGACTATGGATAAAAAAGTTTATTATAATCTTTAAGTTAATCAAATCCGGGCGATCTCGAGGGCCCCGACAGGGTGCTATTTGGCGACTCGGGCCTTCCCGTGTTCGCTAGGGCGCCTACGTTCGTTTAAGTGAGTGCTAAAGAGTTGGCGTACTATAGTCGTTTACTAAGCTGAAACGGGCGGTTCCGCCGGCGCCCCAGCATAGTGCGATTTACAGTCGGTTCCGCCGGCACCCCAGCATGGTACGATTTGGCACCCCGATCTAGACTGAGAGCACTTTGCGTTTATGTTTGCGTTTTCTTCGTGTTTGGGTTGGGTTTGCGTTTGTGGTTGGTTTTGTGTTTGCGTTTGGATTTGGTTTGTTTTTGTTTGCTTTTTTGTTTGCGTTTGTGTTTGTGTTTTCTTTGTGCTTGTGTTTGCGTTTGTGGTTGGGTTTGTGTTTGCATTAGTGTTATGTTTTTTGTGTTTTGGTTGGTTGTGGTTAGGGTGGACAATGCCGGGTATATGCTGATTACTAAACACAAATGTCATGGTCCTTTACAGACAGGTTTTTCACATAGGCCAGTGCAGGGCCTGACCGAAACGGCTCTTCTTTTATAAATACAAATTTCACAACACACATACCCATTCAATACACCATTAAATACCATTCACAATACACACACAAAAGCTAGTGTCGTGCTTCTGGTATCGGGCTAACCTATCTATTCATTACCTACTTCCAACTACAGGAGGACTGTTTGCAAACACATATAGACAGCAATTTGATTCCTGCCGATGTGTCGTACTGCATAAATGTCCCAAATTCTATAATAAGGTTAGTTCAATATTTTGAAAGTGAAAAATTGCTGATTTTAAAATTAAGAACGGAAAGTAAATCAAGGTCTTATTCTAACAATTACTTAATTACTTTAGAAAAAAGATTTGTGTGTGTGTGTGTGCAGAAGTTTGAGTGGTTAAGGGAGCTGATTGCTAATTGTGTATTTTATTGAGTTCTTATCTTATAAATAAATATATATATATATATATATATATATATATATATATATATATATATATATATATATATACATCATAAAAGCAGACAGACGATTATCTTTCAGCTAAAGCGTCACAGTTTAGACCAGTACATGCTAAATGATGCCAACAAACTGTACTGTGTCCACTACGGAAACACAGCAGAAGGTGGTGCCCCTGAGTTCGAGGAGTTTTTCGATAACCTCACCATCTGCCCGGCAACCAATGACAACAACATCGCTGAGTTTTTAAACAATTTTCTCTTCAATAGTGCGCACACAAGGAATGTCGATCAAAATACTGTTTCAGCCGCCAGCTCAGTGGGCCAAGTGGTCCACCTAGCGATGACCACTCCACCTATTTCAGTGGGGCATGGAGTCCACCCAGCGATGACCCCTTCCCCCACGCAAAACCCCAACAATCCCCTTCGTTTGTTGACGGATGGAGGGGCTCAGATCTTAACCCAAACGTTGAACTCGCCACCCGCCCTAAACAAAGATGAATTGGCAGATAATAAAGGCCAACATAACCAAAGTCTAGACAGACCAATTTCTCAGACACAAAGCCAACGTTTTTTCAAACAGATTTCTCAGAAAAGTTCAGATGGCAGAAGGAATTCAAGTTTACTTAGACAAAGTTCTGAGAGGAGAGAAAGAATTGTGTTACAGAATTTCGCAGAATTGTCCCTAGCACACCAACATTTATGCTTTGAAACTGACAGCAGTTTGGTGAAGTTCGTGGGCCACAATGTAAACAAAAATAAAACGAGGGTTAGTTTAGCCGCAGTTAGACATCAAAACAGCAAAATCATTAACAGTGAGTATAATTAAATAACATAAGTAAATAATATGTTGTTGGTGGCTGCTCTTGGTAATGTAAATGTAAATTTCCCTGCAAAATGTTTCCAGTTTACACGTTTTGCTAGGCTACAATTAGAACCCAGACAACCCAGCATTGAAATCTAATAGTACCCTTGAAATGTTCTGCTAATACCATCTCTAACATTCAAACATTTCTTTTTAGTACGTCTTTTATACTTAATATATTATTTACTGTCCAAAATTATCAACGAACTTTTAAATACTAAAAGGTATTAATAATATTTTTTTTAAATCTACATTTCCTCAAGCTACAAACACTACTTCACTGTCCGACCTGGCGGACCTTATAAAAGACCTTGAAACAAATGAAGAAAGTCTGAAAGTAAATGTCATGTTTTTTGTGCAGTCGGTAAGATTTCATTTATCTCTCTGCACTTTGCTAATATTTTAAAAAATTTCTAGCAATAAAAATTTTACCTGAGTTTAACCAATACTGACTGACTGTATAGCTCTAATTTACGTTAAATTTATTTAATACTAGCCGTCCCGGCCAGGCCCTGCTCTGGCTTCTGTGTAAAACCTTTCTGTTAAGGACCATCACCTGTGTGTTTAGCAATCATCATAAACCCGGCGTTGCCCACCAAAACCACAACCAACCAAAACCAAAACAACAAAACGCAAACATAACGCTAACACAATTACAAATACAAACGAAAACAAAAACCTAACAACAAACCCAACCACAACCACAAACACCAATACAAACACAAAGAAAAAACAAACAAAAAAGCAAACGAAAACAAAAACCTAACAACAAACCCTACCACAAACACCAATACCAACCAATAACAACACAAAAAAAAACGAAAAAGCAAACGAAAACAAACCAAATCCAAACGCAAAACCAACCAAAAACACAAATACAAACCCAAAGAAAAAAGACAATAAAAAACGAAAAAAGAAAGAACAAAAACGAACCAAATCAAACCGCAACCACTAACGCAAACCCAACCTAAACACAAAGAAAACACTAACGCGAACATAAACGCAAAGTGCTCACAGTCTAGCCCGGGGCGGAATCGCCTGTTTTAGCTTAATAAACGACTATAGTACCCCAACTTATTCATAGTCTTTTGCACTCACTTAAAAGAACGCGCCTGTTTCAATTTAATGATCAATTATAATACTCCAAGCTTATCCGTAAAATACCTACAACATTTGCACTTGATCAATCCCCGCTAATTATGTAATTTTTTTTTCCCAACACCAAAACAAAGTAATAAAAAGTAAATTCTTTTCCACTAATGCAATGGTTTTATAAAGGGAAGTAATTGTGTTTTCCTAATTTATCGATGGGAAGTAAGTGCTATAGGACTAAATAAAGACATAATTAGAATTTTTGTAAAAGATGATATTTTTTTAAAACTTGTGTTTAATGAACATGCCGAAAATTATTACTTTCAGTTTGATAAATGAAAATTATTTCCCAAAACTTTCAATATTAATTTTTTAACTCGTAAATTTAGACCATAAGGACTTTAATTATCTAACACTTAAATCCATCGAAGATCCACGACAAACATATGTTTTACATACAGAATTGAGCTTTATATATTAGATATGTATTGTTCTACTGACTGTATTGCTCTACTTTATGTTAAACCCAGATGTTACCTGAGTTTAGCCAACACTGCTCCACTGACTGTATTGCTCTAATTGCCGCCAACACTGGGAATGTCCTGATACAGAGTAGAGCTCTTGATACACTCGAGCTTCTCCTCTTCAAAGGGCGAATCACACAGCACAAAGTCGACATTGATATGTTGGTAAGTCCATCATTAAAAAACTGCGGGTTAAAAGAATGTATTGTTCTATATAATAAAACAAATATCTAACTCGAAAGAATGTATTTATTTACAAAATAACCTTTAAAAGAAAATATGATAGCTCAACATTTTAAAAAATGTTACTTTTTATAATTGTCAACTTTCAATCAAACAAATATAAACATCTTTATAGTATTTTAGTAACAAGCTTTAAAAATGCAAGGACAATACGAACATAAAACTAATTGGCTTTCTTTAATAAAAAGCTTTTGTCGCTAAAATATGTAAAAGATGTCATGGGCGGCCAAAGCTCCTACTAAAGTAAGCAAATTTGTTTTATGAAGTCGACACGACTACAATATTTGCATTAAAACGCCATCAGTAGCTCGCGATATCTTAAAAACTATTAGCTGCCCCGTGAAAGCATCAGTCCGTGACCACAATTTACAGACAACAACAAGCTGATCAAGCGAAGGGTAGTTCTTAATCTTGTTACCTCCCCTTAGTTTCAAATCATTTTTAAAACTATATTATCTGCCCCTAGTAGCCTTCTCGTGAACCACAACTCGCCAGACTGTTGGGGTGATTGCGTCTAGCTAATTATCTCCCCTTCTGTTTTTTAATAGAGTCATCTATCGTGTGATAGTATCTTTTTTTTATCTCCCCTTAGTTTTGAAACGAAATCTCTGCATTTTAGGTGGTTCAAAATTGAGTAACAAGATTTGCCACAAACCTACAAACATAACAAATAAACAAACAGACGTTGCGAACCAAACAAGCTAATAAAAAGTCTAGTGACAATTTAAGCGCAATTTCCTTAATTAATTTTTTGTGACCGAACAAAAGGATATTTTTGAAAACTTTCTTCGGCAATATTGTTCTAAATTATGGCAGAAATCGATTGGTAAATGTTTCCAGTCGCTAAGTGGTCTGGTTGCCGAGATATGGGCCAAAAACTGCATTTTTCGAGTTTTTTGGCTTTTCCGGGAAATGCAGGAAGGAATTCAGGGAATTTTTTTGGCCCACAATCATCCTCGGAACTTGCTTAACATATTTGCTTTTGGAACTAGTCCTCGATATTGCTTCGTTGAGGAGGAGATACGACTTAAAGCTGCGGACACACATCCATCCCATCCATCCAGAAATAACGAATTAATAATCGCAATTGTCAGTATGAAAATTGCGCTAAAAAGCTTGCCGAAAATAACTTCAACCATACCATACCTTACATTCCCGTAGATCTAAGTATTTCAGTTGGAAGTAGTTATTAAACTTTTTGTATGTAATAAACTTTGGTCAAATACAAATACTTTAAACACTTCAATATAAAAGTAATATAATGTGTTCCTTACCATTGTACAAAATGTAAAATGCCATTTACTATTAAAAATATTCTAGTATCACACTCAACATTTACTGGCGCAGTTTTTTCAAGAGTTGAGGTATTATGCAGTCTGTTTATTTTACAATGCTTTAACACCTATATACTAAAAATATAGCCTTGGGTGCAAACATTGTAGTTAAAATAATAGCATACTTATACAGGTGCTTTACATATATCAAAATATACGGGGTTGCTGGGTGTGGGTTTTAGTGTGTGGTGTGTTGCAGTGTTGTTTGTGAGATGGGTTGGGCTGTGGTGTGGTTCAGTGTGTGGTGTCGTAGAGTTTAGTTTCCAGTCTATTCTCTTCTATTCTACTAACATCTCCTGCGCTATTAAATTCTACACATTTCCACTATACGCTTTTAAATTCGACTACATTCTTCTATAATATAACATACTCTACTTTCTACTGTTATCTAATCAGTGGCGTGTGCAGGGATACCCACCCCCTTCCCCTTCCACTATTCCAACGGATCCCTAAAATAAAGTGTTTTACTTCAAGGGTTAGCCATTTGCTACGGTAGACTTGTTTCGCGCTAAAATTAAGTGCTTGAACACCAAACTCTAAGGGTCGCTGCCTATAGAGCAAAAATGCATACCAGTGTGAAGAAAATTGCCTGTTGATCCTAGTTGCGATTATTAGTATAGCAGGAAATTGATTTATAAATCTCTGGAAGGTAGTGGGCCAAGGTTAGATCGTTTTAGTGGTGTCAAAGGGATAGAGAATGGGCTGAACTTGGGTAGTTGTCAAGTTATAGTGCAACTGGAAGGCGTGAGTGGTGTGGCAAGCAAAAGTTGACATTGCGTGGGGGTGGATAGAAATTGGGTAGGTTAAATATAGAACCAGTGGTTGGGTTTAGTATGTGGTTCGTGGCGTCATCCGGGTTGAGGTTCGGTTCTCCCTTCTGTTCGTTTCTTCCCTTATTTCATGTATCATTTAAAATTCAAGCTTATTTTACAAGTGATTAGAAAAAATTGTTTAGTGTTTACCCTTTTTCTGTCCTCTTAAAAATATCACTCTCTGTGCACACCGTAGCAAATCACGGGTATACGTCACGCGCAAACATTTTCATCGAACAGCGTCGCCATTTTAAAGTATACTAGCTGATTTTGCCCATCGAAAAAAATAAAATGACGCTATGCTTTTATGTTTCGTACTTTTTTCTTTTATGCAGTGGTGATAAAATGTAATTTAAATTATTGAGTGATATAAATTCAATGCTGACTCCCAGTAAAAAAACGGATTTGGTTCTTAAAGATTAATAAAAAGTCTCGTGGTTAGTTAATGAGCTCAATGACGCATCTACAATAGAGACGGGATGTTTAAATACAACTCCTATGGTACATTATCATGTTGGGCTGATGTTAAAATACAACTCCTATGGTACATTATTATGTTGTGTATGGTATGTTATAAATATGGACTTCTTCACATATAGTGCTTGCTTGTAGTCTCTAGATATAATTAAATACGCACACTTATATTCGCACTAATAGCAGTAAGTCAAACACCACGTACTTTTTTACATTTTTTTTTACTAAAATTAAAAAGAAATCTACGCACGTCACAATGTAAAAAAAATATTACAAATGATTTTTTAATCCTGACATGTCCAGCTTTAGCGATGACAAGGTCTAATCCACGTCATGCCACTAACAATGACGGTTTATTTCTTGAAGGAAAACATCATCATTTGCTACAGCACAAGACCATTATTTGCTGGGCACAACTAGTATTTTAATCGTTAAACTGACTGTCGAAATTTTCAAAATGGTTATTTTTATTGATTGTATTTGTAATTAAAATAATTGTTTCTTCAAGGGCATAGATTATTTTTTAAATACTCAATTTTACAACTAATTAGTGTTCGATTAAACATCATATTTGTAAATTAACAGATTTTTAAATAATGTTATAATCATGCAACAATTAAACGAATGAATACATTTTAAATTCTACTTTTAGCCTACTATTACTCTCTCTCTCTCTCTCTCTCTCTCTCTCTCTCTCTCTCTTATAAATGTATATATGCATACATACATACATATATATATATATATATATATATATATATATATATATATATATATATATATATATATATATATATATATATATATTTATATATATATATATATATATATATATATATATATATATATATGCTACTTCAAATCTATTAATCTATCTATCTATATACTACTAAAAGTCAAGTTTGTTTACATGTTTGAATATTTATTTGTTTTTTTGTTTGTTTTTTTGTTTGCCTGATCGACTATTGTGATATGTTTGACTCTATCTGGAGAGCTGTAAAATAGTATGTAGGTAGAGAATAATTTTTTAATGCAGACAGACTGTTAATCACAAATTTATTTAAAGACGTTAATTAATTTATTGATTTATTCATAGTTAAATTAACCGTATTTTTTTAAAAATGTTAATACTTTGAATAAACTTTGTGGGGATAGTGACGTCCCTTGATGTGTTTACTTTTTGGTTCAATAAAAATGGCGGACTCATCATAGACTTTGTGGCCCATTCAAAAGTTTAACGCGTTACAAAGCTAATTTTCTGCCGGCTATAACTTAAACAATACGTCCGTTTGCTGTATTTATTACGTTCCAACACTTATATCAATTTTCAACTGTCTTTTTCATTTAGTTTTACGATAAATTTCTCTAGATCTAGATCTAAAGATCAGCTGTCGAAGGGAAGTTATGAATCTAGCCTAGATCTAGCCTAGATCTAGATTCTAGGTCACTACTAGACTCAGTGTAAATTCTAGATCTAGACTTAATGTAAATTCTACATCTAGAATCTATTTCAGGCCTTAATACATCTAGAATCTATTTCAGGCCTTAATTATTTTATATAAATCTTTGTTTGGCTAATTTAAGATTAAATTTAATTTGAAAGTTACTACGACTAGATCTATGCGCGGAGACTCAAAAGTATAGTATAAAAATTCATTTGTGACGTCACGAGTAAATAGCTAAGTTGGTAGCGTAGCCCGCTCTCATGTGGGTGGCACAGGTTCTAGACCAATATGTCAATGATATTTTTTTTTCAATATTTTTTTTTTTAGATGTGAATGATAAAGTTGCCTATCTGAACTTGGCAGGATACAGGGCAGGTGAAGTAGAGTTCATCTGTTTCTTTGTCCTAAGCATATGAAAGGATAGTGTGGTCAGAGACATGCTCGGCTGGAATCGTTTTTTAAACGATAAAAACATGTTGTCTGAGACTTGGCGGGACACTGGGCAGGTGAAGTAGAGTTGAGTAGGTCACATGTGACGTCAGTATATGAAGGGATAGTCCGAAATCGGTGTTTTCGGTGTTTTTAAAAGATAAAAAACATATTTTTGAATGTGGGGTCTGTTTTTTGTGACCATAAGTGACACTGCAGTAGCGTAGCGAGGAGGGGGGGGGGGGCGGGAGGGGAGGCGGGGGGGAGGGGGGAGGCGGGGGGGGGGGAGGGGAGGCGGGGGGAGGTGGAGGGGGGAAGGGGGGGGGGGCGGGGGGGACATATGTTGGGGCGCCAAAATGGTTTGGAAAAATAAATTGAAAGGTTGAGGGGGGTGCAAATCGAAAGTTTGAGGGGGGGGGGGGGGGGTTGAAAATCGAAATCTTGGGGGGGGGGGTTAAAATCGAAAAGTTTGTCCCCGGGCGCCGGGAAGGGTCGCTATGCCTCTGAGTGACAGACGTGATGTTTTTTTATGGATGACCCCCGAAACCCACAGTTATCCAACGGATGACGGGTATTCTAGTATACTACTAAAAGTCAAGTTTGTTTACATGTTTGAATATTTATTTGTTTGTTTGCCTGATTGACTATTGTGATATGTTCGACTCTATCTGGAAAGCTGTAAAATAGTATGCAGGTAGAGAATAATTTTTTAATGCAGACAGACTGTTGATCACAAATTTATTTAAAGACGTTAATTAATTTATTGATTTATTCATAGTTAAATTAACCGTATTTTTTTAAAAATGTTAATACTTTGAATAAACTTTGTGGGGATAGTGACGTCCCTTGATGTGTTTACATTTTTGGTACAATAAAAATGGCGGACCCCATCATAGACTTTGTGGCCCATTCAAAAGTTTAACGCGTTACAAAGCTAATTTTCTGCCGGCTATAACTTAAACAATACGTCCTTTTGCTGTATTTATTACGTTCCAACACTTATATCAATTTTCAACTGTCTTTTTCATTTAGTTTTACTCTATATACTACTAAAAGTCAAGTTTGTTTACATGTTTGAATATTTATTTGTTTGTTTGGCTGATTGACTATTGTGATATGTTCGACTCTATCTGGAAAGCTGTAAAATAGTATGCAGGTAGAGAATAATTTTTTAATGCAGACAGACTGTTGATCACAAATTTATTTAAAGACGTTAATTAATTTATTGATTTATTCATAGTTAAATTAACCGTATTTTTTTAAAAATGTTAATACTTTGAATAAACTTTGTGGGGATAGTGACGTCCCTTGATGTGTTTACATTTTTGGTACAATAAAAATGGCGGACCCCATCATAGACTTTGTGGCCCATTCAAAAGTTTAACGCGTTACAAAGCTAATTTTCTGCCGGCTATAACTTAAACAATACGTCCTTTTGCTGTATTTATTACGTTCCAACACTTATATCAATTTTCAACTGTCTTTTTCATTTAGTTTTACGATAAATTTCTCTAGATCTAAAGATCAGCTATCGAAGGAAATTTATGAATCTAGCCTAGATCTAGCTAGATCTAGATCTAGCCTAGATGTAGGTCACTAGATTCAATGTAAATTCTACATCTAGAATCTATTTCAGGCCTTAATTATTTTATATAAATCTTTGTTTGGCTTATTTAAGATAAAATTTAATTTGAAAGTTAGTACTACTAGACTTATTTTTAGATCTAGATCTAGAATCTATACGCGTAAATCAAGTTGCATAAGGAGACACATAGTATAGTATAAAAATTCACTTGTGACGTCATGAGTAAATAGCTAAAATGGTAGCGTAGTCAGCTCTCATGCAGGAGGCACGGGTTCTAGACCAATGTGTCAATGAAATTTTTTTTTTTTCATTTTTTTTTTTTTAGATGTGAATGATAACGTTGCCTATCTGAACTTGGCAAGATACAGGGCAGGTGAAGTAGAGTTCATCTGTTTCTTTGTCCTAAGCATATGAAAGGATAGTGTGGTCAGATACATGCTCGGCTGGAATTGTTTTTTAAACGATAAAAACATGTTGTCTGAGACTTGGCAGGACACTGGGTAGGTGAAGTAGAGTTGAGTAGGTCACCTGTGACGTCAGTTTATGAAGGGATAGTCCGAAATCGGTGTTTTCGGTGTTTTTAAAAGATAAAAAACATATATTTGAATGTGGGGTCTGTTTTTTGTGACGATAAGTGACACTGCAGTAGCGTACCGAGGAGGGGGGGGGGGGGGACGGTAGGGGAGGGGAGGCGGGGGGTGGGGAGGGGAGGCGGGGGGGGGGGGAAGGGGAGGCGGGGGGGTGGGGAGGTGGAGGGGGGAAGGGGGGGCGGGGGGGGACATATGTTGGGGCGCCAAAATGGTTTGGAAAAATAAATTGATAGGTTGAGGGGGTTCAAATCGAAAGTTTGAGTGGGGGGGGGGTGCACATCAAAAGTTTGAGGGGGGGGGTTCAAATCGAAAACTTTGTCCCCTGGCGCCGGGAAGGGTCGCTATGCCTCTGAGTGACAGACGTGATGTTTTTTGATGGATGACCCCCGAAACCCACAGTTATCCAACGGATGACGGGTATTCTAGTATACTACTAAAACTCAAGTTTGTTTACATGTTTGAATATTTATTTATTTGTTTGTTTGTCTGATTTACTACTGTAGAGGATCTATGCTATATGCAGAACTGTAAAATAGTATGTAGGAAGAGAACATTCTTTGTTTTCAGACAGACTGTTAATCAAAAATTTATTTAAAGACGTTAATTAATTTATTGATTTATTAATTGGTAGATTAACCACATTAATTTTAAATTTTTCAAACAATGGCTTTACCTTGACTGAATAGTGACGTCACAATTTTTGTTTACTTTTTAGTACAATAAGATGGCAGCTTCCATCATAGACTTTGTGGCCCATTCAAAAGTTTAACGCGTTCTAAAGCTAATTTTCTGTCGGCCATAACTTTAACAATATGTCCGTTTGCTGTTTTTATTACATTCCAACACTTATATAAATTTTCAACTGTCTTTTTCATTTAGTTTTACAATAAATTTCTCTAGCTCTACAATCTGTCCAAGAAAGTTATTTATAGATCTAAAAATATCCGGTGGCCAAGAAAGTTATTTATAGATCTAGATCTAGAATCTAGGTCAAACCAAAGATTAATTAGATACATACCAAAGATTAATTAGATAAAAATACAATCCATTTTATAATCATAATACATTTTTAGTCCTTAAATACTTAATATAAATCTTTGTGATTTATCTATCTAGATCTAGATCTAGCTAGCTAGAATAGGTCTAATGATTGATAATTCTATCTAGATCTAGATAATTTCAGACCTTCATTTTTTATATAAATCTTTGTTTGTTTAGCTATGTAATTGGCTAATTTAAGATAAAATTTAATTTGAAAGTCACTACTACTAGACTTAGATCTAGATCTTTGCGCGTAAATAAAGTTGCATTAGAAGACTCAAAGTATTAAAGTATACTAGACTACCCGTCATCCGTTGGATAACTGTGGGTTTCGGGGGTCATCCATCAAAAAAACATCACGTCTGTCACTCAGAGGCGTAGCGACCCTTCCCGGCGCCAGGGTGACAAACATTGAACCCCCCCCCCCCCGCGCAAGATTTCGATTTGCAACCCCCCCTCTCAAACGTTTGATGTGCACCCCCCCCCCCCCCTCAAGATTTCGATTTACACCCCCCCCCCTTCAAACTTTCGATTTGCACCCCCCTCAACCTTTCAATTTATTTTTCCAACCCATTTTGGCGCCCCCTAAGGTCGGCGCCCGGGGACATATGTCCGCCCCGCCCCCCGCCCCCCCCCCCCCCCCCTCGCTACGCTACTGCAGTGTCACTTATCGTCACAAAAAAACAGACCCCACATTCAAAAATATGTTTTTTATCTTTTAAAAACACCGAAAACACTGATTTCGGACTATCCCTTCATATACTGACGTCACAGGTGACCTACTTTACTTCACCTTCCCTGTGTGCCGCCAAGTCTCAGACAAGATGTTTGTATCGTTTAAAAACGATTCCAGCCGAGCATGTCTCTGACCACACTATCCCTTCATATGCTTAGGACAAAGAAACAGATGAACTCTACTTCACCTTTCCTGCCCTGCATCCCGCCAAGTTCAGATAGGCAACTTTATCATTCACATCTAAAAAATAAAATAAAAATTGAAAAAACAAATCATTGACGGTTTGGTCTAGAACATGTGCCACCCGCATGAAAGCCGAATACACTAACAACTTAGCTATTTACTCGTGACGTCACGCATGAATTTTTATACTATACTTTAATACTTTGAGTCTCCTTATGCAACTTGATTTACGCGCATAGATCTAAATCTAAGTCTAGTAGTAAGAACTTTCAAATTAAATTTTATCTTAAATTAGCCAAACAAAGTTTTATATAAAATAAAGAAGGTCTGAAATTATCTAGATCTAGATAGAATTATCTAGATCTAGATTTTACGACTCGTTTGCTTAAGTCTAGAATCTAGTATTTGCGTAACTCTAGTTAGATCTAGATCTAGATCTAGTTCTAGATCTAGAAATTCTAGATCTAGATCTAGAAATTCTAGATCTAGAATCTAGATCTAGATAGATAAATAACATAGATTTATATCAAGTATTTAAGGACTAAAAATGTATTATGATTTTATAATGGATTGTATTTTTATTTAATTAATCTTTGGTATGTATCTAATTAATCTTTTGTTTGACCTAGATTCTAGATCTAGATCTATAAATAACTTGCTTGGTCACATGATATTTTTAGATCTACAAATAACTTTCTTGGTCAGATTGTAGAGCTAGAGAAATTTATTGTAAAACTAAATGATATATAAGTGTTGGAACGTAATAAAATCAGCAAAAGGACGTATTGTTAAAGTTATGGCCGACAGAAAATTAGATTTAGAGCGCGTTAAACTTTTGAATGGGCCTATGATGGAAGCCGCCATTTTATTGTACAAAAAGTAAACAAAAAACTGTGACGTCACTGTTTCGTCGAGTCTAGTGGTTTTTCTAATCTTTTTAAAAAAATGTGGTTAATCTACCTATGAATAAATCAATAAATTAATTAACGTCTTTAAATAAACTTGTGATTAACAGTCTGTCTGAAAAGACAAATTTTTCTCTAACTACATACTATTTTACAGCTCTCCATAATGAGTAGAACTATTTACAATACACGATCAGACAAACAAAAAAAACAAAAAAAAAATATTCAAACATGTAAACAAACTTGAGTTCTAGTAGTATATAGATAATAAAAAACCATCAGTGACGTCACGAGTTAAATAGCTAAATTTCTAGTGTAATCGGCTTTCATGCGGGTGGCACGGGTTCTAGACCAACACGTCAATTTTTTTTTTTTTATTTTTTTTTTAGATGTGAATGATAAAGTTGCCTATCTGAACTTGGCGGGATACAGGGCAGGTGAAGTAGAGTTCATCTGTTTCTATGTCCTAAGCATATAAAGGGATAGTGTCGTCAGAGACATGCTCGGCTGGAATCGTTTTTTTAACGATAAAAACATGTTGTCTGGGACTTGGCGGGACACTGGGCAGGTGAAGTAGAGTTGAGTAGGTCATCTGTGACGTCAGTATATGAAGGGATAGTCCGAAATCGGTGTTTTCGGTGTTTTTAAAAGATAAAAAACATCTTTTTGAATGTGGGGTCTGTTTTTTGTGACGATAAGTGACAGACGTGATGTTTTTTATGGATGACCCCCGAAACCCACAGTTATCCAAGGGATGACGGGTAGTCTAGTCTTATTTTAACTTTTGTAGGGATCGGATTAACCAAACACAAGCCACAGATAAATATGAAGAGTGTTTGGTTCAAAGGTTGCTCAACATTATCTGCATGCTTCAGATAGAGACAGTTTCCTGTGCTAAAGATTCTCAACCCAGTAATGAAAATGGAATCTTTGGTATTGAGATGAGGTAACACCCCAGAGGTCTAGGAACTAATGATAGAATTTAAAAAAAATGCTTGTACTTTTTGTTGTCTCATAATTCATTGAATCATAACTATTGTATCCTTGTTAATTAAT
The DNA here is from genome assembly GCF_028476545.2 of Physella acuta. Classification (NCBI taxonomy): domain Eukaryota; kingdom Metazoa; phylum Mollusca; class Gastropoda; family Physidae; genus Physella; species Physella acuta. Next base: position 294,007 of record NW_026732496.1, read on the forward strand.
TACATCAGTTTTTATTGAAGTCATTTGTAACGTAAATGTGCTAATAATGTTTGTCTAAAATGCTTGACATTAAAATAGCAAGCTTTCTGTTTCAGACAGAAAAATAAAAAACTTGTAAGCGTTATAGACGAAGGTCTCTATAATTTGGAGAACTTAAGATACAGTAAACTTCAAGATATATCCCGCCAGATTTCAAATTGTAAAGATCAGGAAGGCATTCTTTGCAGCAAACAAATGTCTAATCATTTTGTTGCAGTTTTTCTTTGTTTAAAACAGGTACTTTTACCATTGTAGAGCTTGCCTTAGAAATACTACTATAAAATACTTACATAAAATATGTATAAAGTAACCTTTGCAAAAGAAACTGAGAGCGTTTTAAACCACATTTTCTTTAAACAATAGCTTTTCACTAGCATGGAGCTAGAGGTGATCTCTTCTCTAGAGGAGTGTGTGAAAAGCACGAAGAGAAAACCTATGGCGATCCCGGTGGTACAGATGTTGTTTCGAGGACTAACTCACTTTTTATGTAATCTAAGTATGTAACGTCAATATAACATGTAGCCATATATATGCATAACAGTATTTTTTTTCTTCTTTTTGTAAATTAATAATCAATACGTGAAGAATATAAAAAAGAAACCGAAAGTAAAAAACGAAACGTGTAAGATCTGTTTTTTTAATTCATTTCTGGACAAATTTAATTTATCTTTTATTCAATTATATATAATTTGAAAATATGTACTTAGATTTCTGTTAAAATACGTTTAAACTAAAATAATTTGTCTTTTATTGTATTATTTGTTGAAAATATGTACTTAACGTTCGTTAAAATTCATTGAAACAATTTAAAGTTGGTAAAATCCCACAGGAGAAACACCGGAGACAGACATAACGAAACTGTGTGAAGGGGTGGTTGGTTTGATCGATCTCCTTCCGCAACAAAATATGGCGCCAGACGTAAGCAAAAATCTCTTCAGAGCAGATTTCAATACCAGTTTTATTGATAACGTATAACATATAGCAATTACTGTTTTACAAATCCTCGTTAAGTCATCAAGCTATTGATTTCTGATTTGTATAATAGAGCACACTAAACAGGTAGTTCTAAAGAGGTAGTTCTTGTATCCCTCACATTAAACTTGCACCTGTACACAGGTGGAGCGCGTGCTTGTGTCCCTTATGTTTGAGGTGACACCTGTCATACGCAGAAACCTCATCGACATGTTCAAGAGAAAACAGCTGTACAATGAACGTTTACCTGCTTACATTGTCCAAGAAATAGAGCAGTCACTAACACCACTCCTAGTTGTGGACAAGAAAAATGTGGTAAGGATTCTCTAATAAAGCTTTCGCTGGTAGGACTTTTGTATAACAACGTGCATTGTGTTCAAAACTACGTTCTTGGGGACAAAAAACGTGGGTACGTTCACCATCAAATTTCCAAAATTCGTGTGTTGTGTGCTTTTCGCTTTAATCATAAATCTGCCCGAACCACGTTTTTTGTCATCAAATGTATGAACAGTCATCACAAGAACCTGCACAGCTCGAGGAAGCACAAAATCTACGAGCAGTCATTGGTAAATCCCCTAGGGTCGGAAGAAAAATTTATTTTCTACTTTTTAGTCCACAAGAAAAACGTGTTTTTTTTAAAAGTTTTTTTTAAGTATTTTATTTTCTCCTTTTTAGTCCGTTGCTACACATGAAAAACGTGGTTTTTAAAAAGTTTTTTATATAGTTTATTTATGATTGCATCTGAAATTGTTAGGCGAAAATAGCCTGGATGCCGAATTTCAGATCTCTAGAGCAATCAAAAGTGGGCTAATTTTCGTTGTCAATTTTAACAACAAACAAATCCATAAACAAACGCGAAGCTGAGTTAAGAAAAAAAAATACAGAATTGTCAGAAGTGGGATTTGAACCCACGCTTACAGAAGTAGACTGCGACCTGAACGCAGCGCCTAAGACCGCTCGGCCATCCTGACTTTACTGAAAGGCCTCTTGAGCTACCGATACGCTTTAAACAGAGAAGGGGCGTAATTTAATTAAGCTAATTTAGGTCTCTAATTGCTAGTTTTTATGATTGCATCTGAAATTGTTAGGCGAAAATAGACTGGATGCCGAATTTCAGATATCTAGAGCAATCAGAAGTGGGCTAATTTTCGTTGTCAATTTTAACAACAAACAAACGCGAAGCTGAGTTAAGAAAAACGTGTTAAAATAGTTTTTTTTTTAAATGTCCAATTCATAAAAATGTATAATAAAAGTTAGACAGACTCTCATCAAATACAATTTCCCTAAATTATAGGAGTCTAGTTTGGTGAGAGAGGAATGGTTCCAACTCAAAGGGAAATATTGTGGAACAGCAGTGGACATTCACGTCCACAAACTGACCGAGGAGTGCCACAGGAGTTCTGACTGCATCAACTTCAGGAGGTCCAACAGCACCCAGCAACACATGAACCAGATGTTCTGTTTGGGCAAGCTGCAACACGAGAAAATTGTCAAAATCTTGGCTTGTCAAGATGAAAATATTCCACTCTTCTACATCACGGAACATCACAAAAATCTGCAGGTGAAAACTGTATTTAGATTTTGAGATGTGTGACGAATGTGAGTTGATCCGGCTGACACGTCAATAGAAGAATGCACCTCTGAAGCAAGAATATGTGTGTGGTCTATGCTATTTCTGACATCCCTCCGAGAATGTAGTTAGGGCTTGTGGCCAGCTCTTTGACCTCAAAAAATGTTTTTATCAAGTGTCGTTTCAGAAGTTTCAACAGTCATAACTTTTATTAAAGTCACTATAATTTTTTGTCTACTTCACATTTTAGCGCCTTTTCTTTTTTAAGGAGTGTTTAAAGAATAAAATGGAAAATGGACAACCTTACACTCAAAAAGAGCTCCTGGACATTCTGATCCATGTGGCTGAGGCCTTGACCTTCTGCCACTCAAAAGATTTCGTGCACGCCAATCTGACTGCAGCCAGTGTGTTCATTGGTGCAGATGGTGTGAAACTTGGAGGCTTTTACATCGCCACATTTGTACAGGGAGATGGTGAAAAACTGCTTGGTAGGTTCTTTTGTAACAACACGGATTAACGTCACAAGGTTTAGCCAATACAAAGAAAACTGGAAGTCTTTTCTGTTCTCGTTTATGAAAGTATGTTATTTCTAAATATAATTAAAATTTTGCTGAGATTCGCTTTAGTTTTTTGTACTGAAGAAAAACTTTTGTCGGAATCATAATATATTTAGATCTATCATGCAAATATAATTAAGTTAGAATTTTTTTTTAAATATTTTACATAGGTGATACACGGTTTGTAATACTTACCAATTATATTGTGCTTTTTTTTATTGTGACTATTTTTGTGAACTAAGAGAGAGATAAATATTTTAAAACAGATGACACCAGCAAAATACCAACCAGATGGTCAGCACCAGAGACCTTGAAACGGTTTAAAGTTTCCAAGATGTCTGATGTGTGGATGTTGGCACTTTTGATGTATGAAGTGTTGACCCATGGACTTCTGCCGTACTCGCATATCCAAATGGATGATCAGGAATGTGCTAATAGGGTAAATGTATTCAGTGGGATTTTATAACTCTGATATTGAAAAAATGTAACAGCATTTAAGAGACAGTTGGCCTACTCATTTACAAAACACGGATTTAAAAGTTGTCAACATATATTTTGTAATAAACTGTATTGAATCGAGTTCCAGTCAAAAGTTCATACCACGTTGGAGCTGAAGTGAAGTGAACCTAGCTGGATGTATTCAGAGTTTCTTTCAGACCTTTTTCTTCTCGGGGGAAGGGGGGGGGGCTCGTAAAACTTTCGTTGTTGCAGGTTTATATTTCTGGGGGAAGGGTGTACACTGGTTGAAGTATGTATCTTGTATATAATTTCTATTTCGTTTGGGAGCGTTAGCGATAGACGAGCTTCGGGTTGGGGAGGGTCGGTGCATAAAATATGCATAAAAGAAACGCTGGATGTTTAGACAAGTGAATTAAATCTACCTTGATGTGTTTGTTTGTACAAATATTCTATTGAAAATTTGAATCAAATTGTCATTCAGCTAAAATCTTGCATTAAATTTAATTTAAAATTAAACTGATTTTGTTGAAATTTGAAACACTAAACATGGTATTTGAACAGATTTGTGATGGAAGCATTAGACTTTGCAAAGAAACAAACTTGAGAGCCGAACATTACAGACTGATAGAAGACTGCACCAGAACGGATCCAAAACGCAGACCATCCATGGAAGTGGTGCAGAAAAAATTGATACATTTTTCCAAAGGTATTATTGTTTAATCAATCGATCGATCAATCAATTAATTAATCAATCAATCAACTCTAACCCTTGGGGGCCATAGGTCACAATAGCTGATTTTCTCATAATTTTCTGCAATCTCTCTTCGCCCTGTATTATTGGTATTTTTTATGGCTTGATCGTTTGTTGATTCTAAATATTAAAATATGAGTACTTATGATTATTGCTTATATTGTTCAAAATTATTTTTTTAAAGACGAAAGTGAAATGCAAATTTGTGCTAAAGACGCCGAGATGATCAAACGTCGGTCTTCTTTCTTTTTTACCACGGTAAGCTCTTCAGTTCTTGCAAATACAATATACAATACGAAAAACATCCTAATATATAAAAGCCCATGTGCGCACTTCTCTCTCTCTCTGTCCGCAAAATATTTTGGAGAACTTGATACGGACCTTTGTTGAAAATAATATGGTAGATGTTTTAAATGTATAACCAACATTTTATTTAAAGAAGATAAATAAAAAAATAAAGGCGTATTCGAATGTAGAAAAACAATTTTAATTGTGAAACCAGAAAAGTGTTTATAGTTGGGACCAGAGCGCATTTAACAATGACGTCACTTAATGTTTACACAAAAAAGAGCACGAAACTAATGACGTCATCTTCCAAAGTTAGAATAAAATAAAGAAATGGACTATTTCATTCAAATATGATTTAGAGCTACGTACGCTATGAAATGTATACAATACGATTTTCTCGGCCTAAACGTTTATAAGTTTTTACTTTATCTATTTGGATTCTAGATATAGATCTAGATCTCGATTCTAAATCTAGACTAGATCTACGGAAAATCTAGACGTAGACGCTAAGATCTGGATTTAGACTATCTACTAAAAACAACATGACTACCATTGAACAGCCGGGTTTTCAAAGAAATCTTTTAAGTCTCTTTATTTTAAGTCTCTTAATCAGCGAGCGCATTTAATATGGTATGGTTACCGATGAAGAAATGAACTATTTCATTTAAATTTATAGATCTATTGATAAAAAACTAATAAAAATAAATCACTTTAAAAACAAGAAGAATACCGTGGAATAGTCGAGTTTTTATCAAAATCATTTAAGTCACTTAATCAGTGTGTGCCTGTGTTATGCTAAATGTGCCGGATTTTTAGCTAATTAGTTATTTCCCTGCTTTGTCACTAATATCGTTCAGCGTGTAGTAATGCACATTGCGTTTTGACCAATAACTATTTTATAAATTATTTTTCTCAAACAAGTTAAACATTTTAAAATATACCTATAGGCCTATAATTCACGTGAAACGGGTACCGACGGCTAGTTTAAAAATATAATACAACAAATTTTTTTAAAACAGACTATCAAGAATACAATAGATAATCAAGAGGATAAAGTAGGCCTATGTCGTACATGATAAATACAAGACAAGCGCTTTGACTTAAAATCCTTCTTGCTTTAAAAAAAGAGCAGCATTTCATAAACATTTTAAGGGAGGGTTAATTGTTTAGAACCGATGGTGCAATTTATGCGTCAACATAACATCTTACTTTAAACGCTGTATCTAACAACACATTATTTTATTATTTCACAAATTGTATAGGACTAAGTGAATCATAAGTCACTTACACCGTTTCCCTCTAATTAACAAGGTATTTAATTTTGAACAAGCTTCAAAATCTAAATACGATGTAAAAGTGCGTTAAAACGTTATGAAAATTCACCTCACTTTTACATAAATTTACAATATTTATATTAGAAAATACGTCTGGTCGATTTTGACCACTTTAACGATTATTCCTCAAGGCGACACGTCTTTTTGTGGTACCCCTGGCATTGGTCTACAACCTCACAAATTGACGTTGTTATTTAGTTTATCTATATATTTATATATAATGTGGTGGTCTATCGCGGCCGTAGTCAGCCCTCGGCAAAAACATTGATTCTGACCTATCACATTTTGCCAAGTCAATTACCGAGGTCAAGGCAAAATAATATCCAGATGTACAGACACTAAGTGCCTGAAATAACTTTTTGAAAATTTTCTACGCTTAACAAAAGCTGACAATCTTTATGTGAGAAAACATGCCTCTGGTCTGACCTTGAACTGTTAAACGATGTTTTTCTGAAGGTGATATTACATTTTATATATATATATATATATATATATATATATATATATATATATATATATATATATATATATATATATATATATATATATATATGTGTGTGTGTGTGTGTGTATGTGTGTGTGTGTATCCCAGAAATTTTATTTACAATTAATAGTTATAGCAACAATCAAATAATCAATTAACATTTAACAAACTGCAATTTTGATTCTTATTTTTGAGTTAATACAACTCATTCATGTTTATTTTTACAATATATTCTACATAAATTCCTACAAATTTTAACAACTATTAACATACAATGTCATAAAATTACATCAGAGTTCAAGAAAATATCCAACTAATGGCATAATATTTTTCATAAAAATCGTTGATATTGCATTATGTTTTATATGTAGGCTATATACATATTATAAATATGTGCATGCTATTTCATACATTATATTAGAGCTCAAACATATTTTCCAACATTTTTATTCCATTACGCAATATTTAACATTCAATTTTAAAACGCTATATCTCATTTAAATATGACCTAATTTTATGTTATATATCTTGGTTTCAGGGAGATCGGGGCAATAATTGTAAGAATCTTTTTTTTTTGTTGTTTAAATTATTAAATTGTTGTGTATGATGTCAATGTTAAACAAAGACAAAATGATATGTAGCATCACACCTAACATTATGACAGGACGGATACAAAATTATGGCAATTATAAGCGAGACACGTAGCGAATAAAAAGGAAACTTTATATATGTATACCAGCGTGCCCGTCCCCGCGCGTTGCCGCGGGGTTAAAAAAAATTCCTAAGATAACCCGGGGCAAATCGCACCCTGCTGGGACGCGGTCGAACGCGCCTGATTCAGTTTAGTGAACTGCTATAATACTACTTCTTATCCATATTGTATCACACTCTTACGTCATAGCGCTAACGGGATAACCCGAGGCGCAACCTGTTGGGGCACGAATTGATGCGTCTAATTATGTTTAGTGAACGACTCTAAAACCCAATATTATGCATAGTCTATATCAATGTTTTTTAAAACGAACGTAAGCACCATAGCGCTAACGGGAAAGACCAGGGCGCCAAATCGCATCCTACTAGGGGCCGCCCGTGCGTGATTAAATCCCCCCCCCCCTAAGAAACCTTTTCGTAGAATTTTCCCCAAAGTTTTGTGGCACTCGGATAAACGGTATCGAACCGCATCCGACTTTCATTTTAATATACCGTATATAGCGAACAATCGCACCCTCCCAGGGCGTCGCCCTTGCGAAATTAAAAAAATATTTTTTTTTGAAGAAACCTCCAATGGAATTTTCTAATCAACTCCCCAAAGTTTGATGGCGATCGGATGAACGGTGTCAAACCGCAATCGACCTTTATTTTTTATATACCGTATATAAAGAAAAAACAAACTGCGCCCTGCTCGAGCGCCACAATTGCGAATTTTATTGTTGTTTTTTTTTCGCAGAAACCTCCCCAAGAGTATTATCAGCAACTTCCCAAAGTTTTATGGCGATTGGATGAAAGGTGTAGAAATGCATAAAAGACAGACAAACAAATAAACAAACAAACACACACACATACATTGCTTTATGTATATATATATATAATTGCTATATATATATATATATATATATAAGACATTCTGTGATCCATATTTTCCAATTGAATACGACATTGTTTAACCTGAACTTTTATATTTCAGACAGTAGCAGGTCAGTTGGTACCAGATTGGAGTTAAAAGAAGCCATCAGTGAAAAACTTCACGTTTATGTAAAGGCAAGTAAAAAACACTAAGACGCACATGCATACATATAAAACAGATGTTTACGTCTATTCATACGTAACATACGTATACTTACTATACATGTACGTAAATGAAAACGTATACACATACAACACATAAATATATATAAACGAAGATCTTATTGAGCCTTCCCAGTTTTGTTGGGTACCCAACATTTTCGCAGATATTAAAGTTAAAATTTAAGTATACGGATTTATGCGAGTATGTGTTTGCATGTACATGTTCAATAAGGTGTATGTATTTGTGTACAAAATATAGCTCTATAAATACTTATATAGATACACACCATCTAAGATGTAATGGCTTCTGTTGTCAGGACAAGATACTAGTAGCCATTGAACAACTTCAATCTAACTTGCCAGAAGAAATTAGCCAGGCCATGGAACATGGAAAGCTGGAAATAATTTTTCCTAGAATTGATTTACATAAGATTAAAGAGGACAGTAGTCAAGACAACCAGACAATAGTAAGTTTTGTGTTTGATCAATGACATGATTACACTCACAGTTGGACAACAATAAAAGTGAGAAGACTCAAATATAAAACATTCTAGGTCTATATTACTAACTGCTAGTATAATATATATTTCTTATCTAAGCCGTTTCCGACTTCAATATAGTGCGTCACAATCATGTATATACTAGCCGTCGGTACCCGTTACAAGTGAATTATAGGCCTATATCTTTTAAGGTTATCCTTGTATATGAAAAATATTTTATAAAATAGTTATTGGTCAAAACGCAATGTGCTTTACTACATGTTCAATGATATTAGTGACAAAGCAAAGACATAACTAAATAGCTAAAAATCCGACACATTTGAAATATCATAGACTACCAATACCTATTATAAAAACGAAATTATATAAATTATTAGACAATACAACACCATATTAAATGTAGACACTTATTAAGAGATTTAATGAATCTGTTAAAAAAAACCGGCTGCTCAGTTGTATTTATGCTGTTTTTTTAAAGTAATTTGTATTACTTTTGACCGTGAAAATTATATATATATATATATATATATATATATATATATATATATATATATATATATATATATATATATATATATATATATATAAACATATATAAACATCATATGACCGTGAATTTCAGGAGTTACGTTTGCCTGTATCGTGCAAGGAGAGTCTACTAAATTGTATCTTGAAAAAGAAACTTTTAACTCGGGAGAACTGCATCAAAGTGTTTATAAAAGTGGCCGAGCTGCTCCAAAATCTCCACAATCTTGGTTTTGTTTTAGGCGACGTCAGATGTTCCAGGATTTTTATAGGGCACAACGGCGGGGATGTTACGGTAAGACTTCTAAATTTAAGGAATACTTTTTCGCAGCTTTTCAAAAACTTTACATTGTACTTTTTTCGTTGAATGAAATACATTCTATGTGAATAAAAACCGTATTTGAATTGTATCATTAAATTTACCGTAGTTAAAAAATCTGACTCAGTACACAAATTGTTATTCCTACGCATCAAATTGCATCCAATATAAATATTATACGATGAAAAATTTATATTTATATTTTTCTTCTGTGTGTTTGAGTTGCATTCATTTAAGCTAGATTTAAATAGTTTTGAGATAGACAAATTATTGTAATATTATTGTATCAGATGCTACCATAACACCATTCTAATTTAATTTTGATCTAGGTATGCCCAGTATCACTTTCTCAGCTTCAAAAAGTTGGAAATCGAAAGATTTGTAATTCTAACAATGTTAGGTATGATGTAGTTATAAAGAATCAGATACAGTTTACATCTTCACCGCTAATGTTTAATTAGAACACACAAAACAAAAAAACAAAACAATCAATAGTAAAAACAAAACATTTGTAAAAAGAAAAAGAGGGTTTTCGAAATTGTTTTGAAAAATCAATTCAACTTTTATGTTAATATTTTTCTGTATTTTTTTAAAAACTCAGAGCTCCTCCGGAATCAAAGGGCGACAACTACATGTACACCCCCGCGTATGATGTCTTTCTACTGGGCAGATTCATGTGTGACTTTATTATTTTCATGTACATCAACAGTCCTGTAGACCTGTATGATCCAAAATACGAACCAATGGCTGACATCATGGTAAGACCTGTGTACTTCCTTCCTTCCTTATACGGAAACCGGCTCAGGAGTTGGGCTCCCATTAGCCTCAGTGTAGTAAACCCCGACCACGAGAGTTCCCTACACATCGGTCGCTATTTCCGTTGGCTCTCACCGGGCTTTCCTTCCCCACCCACCAGACGCGGGACGTCTTCCTACCGCCTGGTACCCAGCTTGATCGTGGGGGGCGTTCGGCCAGATCAAAAACCTCTAGCTGCTGTTGGCTACCACTAGCCATTCCGCACCCATTAGGGGGGTCATGAGCTTGGTCCGACTAGTGGCACTCTTCCGAAGCCACGTGAAGGCCGCAGCTTAAAGTCAAAATATCTGGTTAGGGTCGAGAGCAAACCCTTTTTGGTTCCTGGCAGTCTTGCACCTCTCCTCCCCCACGCTATTATGTAGGGGACTTGGGAGTCCGACGTACCAGGCTCTTCGGAAGACCTGTGTACTAGTCTAGACGATATAGACTATACCAGGAAAACATTTCTAAAAATGGCCTAAAATTTGTCAATGCAATTTATTATGCAAACATATATAGGTCTTTTTATTGGAGAAGGAAGAAGAAGAAAGACATTTTCAAATATTCAGTGCACAGCAGAGAATAGGGTTAAGAAACATAGAAGATTGTTTCTATGTTAACTGCAATCCATTCAGTTCTAAATAAACTTTCTGCAAAACTGTAACTCTAACCCTAACATAAGCTATACCAATAACTCAAACCCTAAAAGAAGCAATAACTATCACATTAACCATAACACCTTCACTAACTGGCAGGAAATCATTGAAACGATACTGTATGGTCCTGTCAACATTTAAATAGCACCCTATATTTCCTGTTGCATAAAGTCTCTCTTAATAACTTGTATAAAAGAATATTGAATAAGTTTTAGCACAGTTTTTATTTAATATGATAACAACGTTTAATAATCAGGAAACTGAAGATAGCACAGACATACTGAAACTTAAGCTGTGGGGTCCAACAGATCTGATGAGACGTTGTTTAGACGTGAACCCTGACAACAGGCCGATAACGCCAGAAATTATAAGGTGAGTTTTATACTTTTTGGGCTGGCTCATTCTGTAAGTCACTGAAACGATAATTGGGCAATTACTTAGGAAGTGGAGATTACTTTGTTTCTGGGATCTTTTGCAATGAGAAATTTTGACTTCAGACGTTTTTCTTGTATATATATATATATATATATATATATATATATATATATATATATATATATATATATATATATATATATATATATATATATATATATATAAGAAACTTCCTTTTTTCAGCGAATTATCCACATTTAACCCAAACAACGGCCAAACAGATAAAGAGGTTGCTGATATCATCAGAGGCACCTACTCTACGCTTCATCAAACATTGTCACAACTAAAATATACTGTGATCAACTCTTCTGACAGCGAAAACAGTTCTTTTGGTTTTTCAGCAGGTTCATACACGGAGATTCCATGGTTCTCATCAGGTGGCTCGTGGACAACTCAAGCTGCAAAGTCCAGCTACTCAAACATCCCTGAAGTCTTGAACCCTTCTGATTCGTCCGACGGCTCCTTGGCGAGTCAATCAACTAAAGCCAGCTATTCTAACCTCACTTCAAACTTTGAGGTTTCGAACCCATCAGATTCATCTGACGGTTCTTGGAACGGTGCCACACTGAAATCTAACTACACCAACCTTCCCGTTTACATAGATGTTGTCAATCCTTCCGATTCTTCAGGTGGATCATTGACGTGTGACTTAGTTAAGCCCAGTAGTCCACAAGACATCTCTAGACCAGAGCCAGAGGCGGCAATTGTGGGTAAAACACAGCCAGAACCAACACAAATCTCTAGCACAGCATCGTCACGTGTTGTCTTTGAGGGAAGTCACCCAGACGAAGAAGATAGCTATTTAACTGCTGTCCATGTAGTTTATCCACACGAAGAGCTGAAGGCTAGATGTCAGGATCAAGTCGAGCTACCACAACGACCAACCAAACAAAAAGGTTTTGAATCGAGGGTGAAGATGTTTAAAAAAATATTCGACAGAAAGCCAAAAAGCGGATCTCCTACAGGAACAAAGAAAGTTGATAAAATCCCACAGCAAGCGACAAAAACTCCAAAAACTCCCAAAGTTTTCACCAAGATCAATGAAACCCTTTCAAGCGCCAACGATTCACTTGACCAAACAGTCATTGCCATGTCGTCTGGTTCGACGACTTGGTTTGCTGCAGCTGATTCGTCTATCTACAACGAGATTGATTACAATGACCTGTACAGCCAGAGTGTACAATACAATGATGAGGATCAGAGGTACAGCCAGGTGGATAATCATGTGGAGCAGGGGTACAGCCAGGTGGATAATCATGTGGAGCAGGGGTACAGCCAGGTGGATAATCATGTGGAGCAGGGGTACAGCCAGGTGGATAATCATGTGGAGCAGGGGTACAGCCAGGTGGATAATCATGTGGAGCAGGGGTGCAGCCAGGTGGATAATCATGTGGAGCAGGGGTGCAGCCAGGTGGATAATCATGACAGAGCAGCAAGTCATGATTGTGTTCTTGCAAAAGATGGAGATTCTAATGGGGACCTTCATGACAAGTTCTTATAAACCGCGATGTCTTTTAAAAACTAAAACTAAGCGCAACAACATTTAATGGACATGTATCTGAAACATTAAGTTGTTTGCATGTTGTACGGGGTGTCGTAATTTTAATCCACTAAACTTGATCTCCCATATTTTAAACCTTTATAACTTAATCTCCTAGGCGCTTTGCCTCTTGTATTAACTAAATAACAGGCATTTAATCCTGCCAACCTCAAGTACTAATCCACAACTTTAATTCTCTAGAATGAAATCCCCAAACTCTAAATCATCAACACCTAAATACTAAATTGTAATGATAAATAATATAATGAGTGAAGTGTTCAATTCAAGTAGGCTTTAAATAACTTTGGAACTAATATATAAATGTATATAAATACAATCTAGTAAAGAGTCCGCTATTAATCTCTTCATTTTGAAGGTTTGGCTAAGAAAATGTTATTTTACACCTTGTAACCAAAACTACCCGCGTTAACAATTGATTAGCCCGTCACGAGATCATGTGAGTGTTCCCATCCTGCTCTGGTGTATGTGTTAAGCTGCTTCAGCTCCCAATACATTTGTGTTTCTTGTGGCACTCACTGCTGATAGTGAGTAGTTGCACTATCAACTCTCACGACTCTTCTCATTGCTGCTGACCTGTGGTCAACTTCAGAGCTATCAGATGCTTGGTTTTATATATACGCTCCAAAGCGTTTAAAAAAAAAACAATATACTTCAGTATCAGCCCTGATGGAATATTATCAAGTCAAATATTATGTACTTCCACATTCCTGCAATCAGCGGCAATGCATCTTGTGATTTTAAGCTCTATTACTTAGCTTATTTTCGTCCTTACCCAATAAACCAATCTTAATTTTTTCAACATTTGCCGTAAGTTATACAAAGTTTCTATGTTTTCTATAACTCGATTCCTTGTGCTTCTTATATTATTTTAATGGCTTCATATGTATCTATAAACGTTATGTGGGAGGGAGCTGGTCCATTAAAGATTAAGGAAATGTGACGTCACATGGATGGATAATGGAGAAGTTGGAGGTAGAAATAACCTAAATAGCGTGAAGATTTTTATGGACGACTCTGTATTTAGTCGACATCTTAGGTCACGTGTTTCCCGGCACGCATATGTTTTCGGAATATTTAGGCCGTTGTTAGTGACATATTTCTTTACTCTGTATATTGGATTTAGTGGCATATTACCTTACTCTGTGTATTGCAGTTAGTGACATATTATTTTACTCTGTATATTGCTGTTAGTGACATATTACTTTACTCTATATATTGCTGTTAGTGACATATTACTTTACTCTGTATATTGCTGTTAGTGACATATTACTTTACTCTGTATATTGCTGTTAGTGGCATTTTACTTCACTCTGTATATTGGATTTAGTGGCATATTACTTTATTCAGTATTATTAATTAAACATCTGGTGTTTATATTACTTAGGACCATTTGTTGTAAGCAAATAATTTACACATTTTTTCTAGAGAAATAATGTTTAGTTTTGTCAAAATAAAATTAAAATTTGATAAATTGACTTGCCTGTAACTTTTAATTTAAGATTGTAATTGTTTAGTTTGTGTATAGATGTGTAATAATTCTATGTAACAATTAACTGTAATTAAGTAACTCAATATTTTTATAACAGCTCATAGTTAAGATCGCTACTCTATCTTCTACACAATTATGTCGTAAGTTTTTATGATCATTTCAAATATGCTAAAAAGACACACTCTAAAACAAACGCAAAAACAAACACAAACACAAGCACAAACCCAAACACAAAAGCAAACGCAAATACAAACACAAAGAAAACAAAAACTCATATACAACCGCAACGCAAACAAATACGCAAACACAAACACAAATAGAAACACAAAAGGAAACACAAGTGGAGACACGAACGCAAATCTAGACGCAAACAATAACTCAGAAAATATTTGCAAAATTAAACGCACAAATTTATGTATTACAACACACCCAATTTCTGGGACCATTTTTGGGGTAACCAAGACAGGATTTTGTCGCTGTGAGCTTATCCGGTATTTGTAACTGTGGGTATTAGCTCAACTCTATTCATAGTTAGCAACTGTGGGCATTAGCTCAACTCTAGCCATAGTTTGTAACTGTGGTTATTCGCTCAACTCTAGCCATAGTTTGTAACTGTGGGTATTAGCTCAACTCTAGCCATAGTTTGTAACTGTGAGTATTAGCTCAACTCTATCCATAGTTTGTAACTGTGGGTATTAGCTCAACTTTAGCCATAGTTTGTAACTGTGGGTATTAGCTCAACTTTAGCCATAGTTTGTAACTGTGGGTATTAGCTCAACTCTAGCCATAGTTTGTAACTGTGGGTATTTGCTCAACTCTAGCCGGTGACACAACAGAAAGGTGACACGACAGATAGGTCACGCAACAGATAGGTGACACAACAGATAGTTGACACGACAGATAGGTGACACAACAGATAGTTGACACAACAGACAGGTGACAAGTTTTATCGCGATCAGAAAGCGTTTAAGACGTGTAGCCTCACGATCAAGCGTATAACCGTGAAGAAACTGTCTTATAATTTTTTAGAAAATGAAAAGTATTACTTTCGGTCACCGAAAATAGCTCAAAATTTGATAGAAACTAGTATGAATTTACACGAATACAATACGTTTTCCATAAAGTGATACTTTGTAGATCTTACATGAAAACAAACACGGAGAAAGTTTTGCATAAAAATAAAAAAGCAACAAAAATAGAATCTTATATACGTCAAATTAAAATCAATCTCAAAATACCTAAATCAAATGTTTTACATTTTTTATTTAATAACTAAAATTGCATTAACTTTGTATTGTGTTCAATATTTCTATAAATGTCCTACTACATAAACCTATTTGGTGTTAAAAATAAAACAATAAAGATCTGTGTTAGTGACATCATCAAATTAACACTAAAATCTGGAGACGGTCATTTGGCTCTACAGAGTTTCTTCCAGGCATCTCTTCGGGGGTGGCTTTGCCCCCCCCCCCCCTCCCCCGAAAATTTTTTACCGCCCCCCCCCCCCCCCTGAACGAAATGAATTTTATTTAATTTCTATAGAAAATATATACTTTTAACAGTGTCCGCCCCCCCCCCCCGAAGAAAGTCTACCGCCCCCCCCCCCCCCCCCGAAAATTTCAAGTGCCCCCCCCCCCCCTCCCCCGGAGAAAAAAGTCTGGAAGAAACACTGAGGCTCTAGTTTTAGTTTAACGTACTTGCAAAACATTAAAATACAAAATACTAAAAACTTTAATTCATTAGCGTAGGCAGAGGGGTTAGGGGGGTGCAAATCGAAAGTTTGAGGGGGGGGGTGCAAATCGAAAGTTTCAGGGGTGGTGCTAATCGAAAGTTTGTCCCCGGGCTATATATAGCTGGATAAAATGTGAACCCCCCCCCCCCCCCCAGACGATCCTGCTTTAATTAGACAGCTTTTACACAAGCAGATAAAAATCTTAGTTTTTGTGGATTTAAGAAGATTACAAACAGACTACAATAGAGAAACAAATAATAGAAACAATAATTTTTAAAATAAAAAAAAATTGTTAAAACAACAAAAACAATAAACATAAATGAGTAAAAAATAAAAATACCAAAACAGTAATAAAACCAATATTAAAAATGTATAAACAAACAACAATAATAATAATAATTGGTATTGGTAGAAATAAAAATAAATATACGAAAAGTTGTAAAAACCCTGTAGTTAATAAAACAGAGTTATACATCAATCAAGGAAAGATAAATTTGTTAACACTAAGTTGATCAGCAATGCGTGTTGAGACAGCAATTAAAAACACGGATTGTATTCATCAGAGATACGAATCTAATTGCAGTCGAATTTCTATATAAACGAATGTAAACAACATTACAGTATTTAACAAAACAGTATGTTTCACCTCCAGGAAAAACTAAATTAATTTTAACTTTTTTAAAACGTTTATTAAATTACAAACATTTAATGCATGAGCAAAACAATATTTTAATTTGGTAATTTGTCAGAGACAACTTTGATATTCTGCCACAACTATATTGTTGGATATATTATGAGAAATGTTTTAAAGTAATATTACAACAAATACAAATTTAACTAAATAGATGTTTTAGAGTACAGAAAAATGAAGTAATTGTAATTACTCTAAATATATTAAACCAGCTCTTCAATTATAATGTAACTGTCTTATTTTGAAAAAGAATATGTACCTAGAAAAACAGAATATCATAAAAACATAATATAACAAAATATTTTATCTACGAATAACAAGACAAATATTTTTTTGTGTTATTGTATTTGCATACGAATGAATTCTGCAGCTGAACATAATTAAAAATATAAGATTTATCAAATTAAAAACATTAAGTTAAGGTCCTGGAAAACTCTAAAAAAAAAAAACCACTTTTAAAAAATATTTTATGATTCAAAATACAAAAATCATTAAATCATACTTTTAATAATATATAATGAAAATTTTTAAAAAATCTTTTAAATGTAAAAATATATCACAGATTTATTACAGAAAGCTATATTGCAATAGGCAAAAGTTTTATTTTCAGGTTTTATTTAATTATTTATTCAGTTTGTAGGATGCTGCTAAATTCTAAAAAGATTACTAGGGAATAATTTTACTGCTGAATATAGTTTTCTATATACAAAAAATAAAAAGCAATAAACTGATAAAATGTTTTTTTTTTCAGATCTTCTAGCAAAAGCTACAAAATAAATATTTTAAAAATCACATACTTTTGAAATATTATTTGAAGTAACAGTATAAGTTCTTAAAGTTTTTTCCATTGTAATAGATAATGAAAGAAAAAAAAATTAATAAATTATCAATTAAACATTCTTAATGATTAAATAACATTATGCCCCGAGAGGCGTAAAGTTAAAATTACTTTTACGATTAAACACCACTAAAATATGAGACCTAGTTTAAACAATCATGAAGGCAGAGCCCCTGTGTATTTCTGTACCAGTTGGTCAGCATATCTTCTCTGTTCATCTGTTAGTAGAGGAGCTTTGTTCCTGGAGAAAAACACGTTCTACTTTTTATTTTTATCTTCCCAAAAACATTCTAAGACATAAGTACAATACGTTACACTACTAGTATGTTATTTATTAAGTCATAAAAGTAATTTGTTAAGTACATTTATTATATATCATAAATATGCCGTATTTCTTATATTGAAATATTATAAATAAATAAATAAATAAATTATAGAAATGCATAAATAAACATAATTTATAATATTTATGATTTTAGTTTAAAACCAGAGTTTCTTCCAGGCATCTCTTCGGGGGGCCTCGTCCCCCCCCCCCCCCCCCCGAAAATTTTTTACCGCCCCCCCCCCCCCCGAACGAAATGAAATTTATATAATTTATATAGAAAATATATACTTTTAACAGTGTCCGCCCCCCGAAGAAAGTTTACCGCCCCCCCCCCCGAAGATTTCAAGTGCCCCCCCGGAGAAAAAAGTCTGGAAGAAACACTGTTTAAAACCCAAACTAAAATATTAAGAATAACTAAGTGCCTTATGTCATGGTAACGAAAGAAAATTAATGTACTTACTGCAACAAAGAAAAAATAAAAACATGACATACATAAGTGGAAACAAAAAAGTATGTGTTATTCTAAGCTTGTTTTATTTCTTAACATAAAAAATAATTATAAAACTTAAATGCTTTAAGAATTTTTATCAATAAACGATTTCTTTATTTTAAACAAAGAACAGATTGTTAGTGTTTATTTTTAAATAAAAGTTTATCATTTAAAAAACTATCAATTATTTAAATTATTTTCTATATGCTATCAACGTTATTATTTATTTTTTTAAAATATGAAAATATTACATAGTTTTTGTTAGTTTATTTTAAGTATTTTTAAAAATAAAAATAACAGAGTATTGTTAAATATAGAATAAACGTTTTTCACGATAATTGAAAGAAAAATGTTAGTAGTGTTAATAAAAGAGTAAAATATTTAAATAAAAGTTACCAGAACCGGACATTGTCACAACAGGACTGACTGTCCAGGCTGGAATAATGTTCAGTGTCACAGTCATCTGAGTCACTAATTTACGTGCAGAGTGAAGGGGAAATAAATAGACGTATTGAGTCAACATTGTCTTTCGTTTATTTAAGGTTTTCATTGTCATAGATTTTAATTTTACCATTTATTGTAATGTTTTCGATATAAAAAATATTTATTTTATTTTTGCTTAACAAATGAACATATAACAAAATTTAGCTTTATATATTAGTGGACATCAGAATATAAATTAATATGTATGAAATTACTACATGCTTGAAAACAATATCAACCAACTTCAACCAAATATTTGTGTAAAAAGTGAAACTAATTTCAACCAAGCTGTGTAGAAAAAAGTGGGATAAATTATCATGCAATTCATCTGAATACAGGCAGAAGCGTTCAAACATCTACCCAAGCAGGATTAGGGATTTCAATATAAATATTTTTTTCTAGATAACAATTTCAAACCGAGGATTTCATGCACAAATGGTGAAAAAAACAACTTTTAGAAATTAGTTATACCTTAACCGCTTATGAAATGATGAAATTATTCTGAAAGCGACACACACGCAAACATATCAGTTATAATTATTTTTTTTATAATTGATTAATTAAAATCAGCAAATTCTAATAATTAATATTGACAAGCCAAGTCACAACAGTTATAAAACTTAAATGTTTTTAAAAAAACGTCCCCACAAAATACTTTACCTTTGTATTTCATACCACGATTTGTTTTTTAAAATTGGAGAGTTGGACAAAGTTTGGAGTAGCTTGTCCTCAGATTCACCTTGTAAACATCGTGCGAAATCTCCTGCTCCATCTTTCGTACGGCGAGATCTGGAGTTGACTGAATCTGACGGGCAACTGGCTGGTGACGTGTGGCTGGGGTAAAAACATATTTTAAAAGTTTAGGCTCTCACGACTAAGTCGGGGTATGTTGTATGATAATACTTTAATAGTCAAACAAATTCTAAAACACATTATGATAGGTATATCGATTAGAACGTAGTTAACAGTATTGAGCTGATCGGATCAAATGAAGTAGTGTCAGTGCAGATAACGGTAGTAACGTAGTAATTGGTCACACTTACAAAATACGACAGCCCTTATTACATTGCCTTCAACTGGCCAGCGAATCTCAAAAGTAATATTTTTAGTTGTGTGTAAATATCGCATTTAATTAAGCTGCTTCATTTGCTGAAGTACACTTATACACATTAATTAGTTTTTAAAAAAATCTTGCTCTATGTTTCACCTATGGTTTTTTTTTATTAAATTCTCTCTCAGTTTTCTAAAAAAGATGTAGACCTACTGTTTTATTGTGTTAAGTATAACAGGATAGTATGGAAAAGATTGCTGATTATTTCAGAAAGTACTGACCTCTCTCTATCAGTATTTATACTTCTATTTTTCCTCAAAGCGGGACTTGGGCTTCTCGAAGGTACTGTGCTACTCTGGTTAAACGTGTCGCTGCTTTTGAGAATACTTGGCCTGGGTGACCTTTGACCCGGGCTGGGACTCTGGTGACGCCTGCGGTGATGGTCATCTTTAGAATGGTCAGAGCGCCTGGCCTGTGTGGATGGTTGGGACTTCTTGAGCTGCTGGTTCAGCCTGTCCGGAGACTGGCGTCTCTTGTGCTCTGAAATGGCTCTAAAATATTGGTCAGCGGTGCTGTGCTCGTTCCTAGAATGTTCAGAGGAAAATCTGATCTTTTTGGGCTGCACCGCCAAGTTCTCAAACAGTTTTTGCTTTTCTTGTTGTATGTCGTCCTCTATTTCCTCCAGGGTCTTGTTGATGAAGTACTCGTCCACGTAGGGCCGGCTGCTCCTCTGGACCTGGGCAGGGCTGACACTTCTGTTCTGGGGGGAGTAGCTCCTTCTGTGGGGGTAGATCTCACGTGACCTGGTAGGTGAAAGGTCATCATGGGTGTTGTATCGCTGCTGACTAGATGACCTTTTTCTGGCTGTGGGGGAGCTCGATCTCTCGTGGGGAGACTGGTTTGATGACCTTCTGGCTGACCTTGCCGAATGTCTGGCACTAAGAGAGGCGGTTGAACTGGCCTGGGACTCAGAGAAGATGCCCTCGTCTGAGTCGGTTTGCTCTTGCCTCTGTCTCTCCCTCTCGCTCTCGTCCAGTGCGCCCTTCTCCTGGTAGCTGCTGATGATCTCGCGAACTCTAGCCGTCTGCTCGCGCCTCTGAAGGGACGTAACCTCGTCAAACAGATCCTGTCGTTCCTTTCTGATCTTCTCCAGACAATCCCGGAGGTCTTCGATTGTATTCATCGCCTTGGTGTGGCTTTGTTTCAGCTTTTGGAAGTCCTGGAGGAATAATTGTTAAGTTAACCATGTAGCTACAATATATTTGCTGTAAGCTACACAACAAGCTAGCCACAAATTGAGTTGTAATGACGGCGGTGTGTGTAGCTAAGTGAATAAAATTCCTTCAATAATCCTGTGTACGGTGGCTTTATCACGTTGGATATCACCAACACTTTGACAAGATAAGTTCAAGTGACATTGACACTGGAACGTCTAAACATCCCCAATACTGACTACAAACCAACTCTACTTCACCTTTTCTATGTCAGACCTAGCTCTACTGGTGAGTCCCGCTAATGATAAAATTATTTTTACTTTAATTAAACCGTGTAAGTAAGGGAACCCGCTGTCATGTTTCAAGTCAAAAATACATGGTGTACATAACTTACTTCCTTAAGTCAGGTAAAAAAAGGTATGGTGTACATAACTTACTTCCTTAAGTCAGGTAAAAAAAGGTATGGTGTACATAACTTACTTCTTTAAGTCAAGTAAAAACAAGGTATGGTGTGCATAACTTTCTTCTTTAAGTCAAGTAAAAACAAGGTATGGTGTGCATAACTTTCTTCTTTAAGTCAAGTAAAAACAAGGTATGGTGTGCATAACTTTCTTCTTTAAGTCAAGTAAAAACAAGGTATGGTGTGCATAACTTACTTCCTTAAGTCAAGTAAAAAAAGACATGTTGTGCATAACTTACTTCTTTAAGTCAAGTAAAAAAAAAACATTTTGTGCATAACTTACTTCTTTAAGAAAATCATTTTCGTTTTCCACATGGGCTAGCCTGGAGATGAGATGTGAGTTTTCGTCAAGTAGCGAGTCCATATCCGGTCCAGTCTCGGCCATTGATTGGTCCATCTGACTCACAGTGTCGTCAAGTTCTTTTTCCAGCTGTTGTTTGTAACATTTTATCTAAATACAAAACAAACATCTCTCATTAGAGCTGGAGGATAGAAGTTTAAATCGCTACTCCAAACTGACTACAGGGTTTTTGCGTTTAACTTCTCAACATTAACTTTTTCATACGAATCTTAATAATTTAGTTTGAAATAATCCAAGATGCAAGTTTAAAATATGAAACAGTGAAACGTTGTATAAACTGTACCACTGTACCACTGTACCACTGTACCACTGTACCACTGCGCCCTACCTCTGCCAATGCCTTCTCCAGCTCCTGTACTCGAGCCTCCAGCCGGGAGCTGACGGCTCTCTCCTGCTCCAGCTGAGAGCGGTACTCCATGTTGTCCACCTGGGCCTTGGCCAGGTGCTGTCTACAGTCCTCCAGCACGCCGTTGGTGTGGGTCAGCTTGTCGTGGACCTCCTGTCTGGCGTTGGACAACTTGGCCAGAAGAATGTCGTTCTCAGCCACGACGCTGGCCAGCGCTTGCTTCAGCTCGATCACCTGGCTGTCCGTCAGGTGGCGCTGACCAATCAGCTGCTGCCACCTGGTCTGGTACTCTGACGTCAGGTGGCTGGCCGTGTCCAGGCTGGTAGCCCAGATGTCAGGTGGGAGAACGTACCTGCTGCTGTAGTCCACACCGTCGTCCCGTCTGCTCAGACTGTCCAGGTGAGGACGTGGCTGGTGCACGTGATCTGTGCTAGGTGTACTCACTC
Organism: Physella acuta; assembly: GCF_028476545.2. NCBI lineage: Eukaryota > Metazoa > Mollusca > Gastropoda > Physidae > Physella > Physella acuta. The sequence goes on from NW_026732496.1 coordinate 316,963, forward strand.
TTGGTGACCTCAGCAAGGGCGATGTGCCGCTCACTTTCAACAGGGGACAGGATGAGGCACGTTCTCGGCTTAGTTGTGGAGGATATAGACTGAGACTGTGGCCACCACCAGTGACGCTATCTCTGTGAGATCTCCCAGACCTGCTCCAGCTGCTCCTACTGGCCTCATCTTTCTCCATCAGCTCCAGCTTGAGCTTCAGGTCCTGAATCTCCTGGCCCAGGAGCTGGATGTAGCCGGGCTGCAGCTGGTTGTAGCCGGGCTGCAGGCTGGAATCGACGGAATTCTCTCTCACCTTTCTCTGCACCTCCCATGCCTCACGCCGCGGTACTCTACCCACCCCACCACCTCTTGGGGGTGACAGCTCCCTGTGATGTCTCCATTCTGTATCATGGACTGGCCTATCCGTGTAATCTATATTTGACAACGTTACATCCCTGACTCCTCTGAAGTCTATTTCCTTTCTTTCCGTCCACTGGTCTGGGGAAATCGACCGTGGAGCGACTGACAGCATCGTGTCCGACCCTCGCTCGCCATCTGCAGCAAGTCCTGATGACAAGACGCTCCTTCTCTGGGGAGACAGGGATTGAGTTCGGGCTGAGACAGACGGAGACTGCCGATTCTCTGAGGTGCTCCGATGTCTGCCGACCTGACGGGGCTCGGCAGATGACGGTCTTTTAACGCTTGTTTCATCCAGGTCGTAGCTAGATGGACTGTAGGACCTGTCCACTTGCGGAGCTAGCCGTGGGTCTACCTTTATGTTTTTGATGACGTCAATAAGTGCACTGACCCCGGCTCCCGGGTGCTGGAGAAAGAAATCAGACGCGACCTTGGCATCGTCTCGAAGGTCAGCAGGCAACTTCTGCAGCGCAGACTCCAGCTCTCTGAGCGTGATGCGCCCAGGTGACGTCACGTGCATTCTAATTTTAGGCAACTCACTGGCAGACTTACTTCGAGACGATGGACCTAGACCTTGGGTTGTGGGACTGGAGTACCTGTGTCTCAGTTTACCTTCGTCAACAGAGCGTGACCTAGTTGGGAAAGATGATGTGTAGCCGCTGATCAGGGGCGTCAGGGGCGAGCCAGCTGGGTCAAGGACGGAGACACTGGACAGACGGTCCATGGTCTCCTCCCACTGGAGGATGTGATCTTTAGGGCGTCTGATCCTTATGGTGGTGGCGTCGTCTTTTTTACCGCGACCATCAGCATGGTCGCGACTGCCATGGCGTCCGTGTGGAGGGCCCGTCCTCGTCTTACTGGTCCAGCTCGCTGAGGGTTCCTCGTGGCTGAGGGGGTCGGGGGTTGATGATCTGTGGGGGTCGGGGGTTGAAGATCTGCTGCCTCGATCTGAGCTGTGTAGCTGTGTAGGCGACAACCTGGGTTTTGAACTCATCCCTTCTCTATTTACGGGGCCATGCGCACGTTCTGAACGTGTGTCTGTCTCCTTCTCACTAGAGGGGCGTCTCCTATCTGTCTCTGAGGGCGGTATATGTTCTATGACCCTCTCTCGTATCGTCTCATACAGCGTATCGTCCTCCATAGAGTCCACCTGTAATGATGAGCTCTGGTGAGAAGTTGGACGGTAAGAGTTCAACGACCCAGTCGACGACCACTCGGATGTTTCGTTATCGTCTGCAGCGACGTGAGAGTACAGGTTCCTGCCCCTGTGGGGGGTGGGGCCAGACCCTCCCTCGTCAGACCTGGATCCCCGGCTCTCACTGGTCACTGGACGGTCGTGTTTTTCAGCAAACTTGGACTGGAAAATGTTTTATGAAATAAAATTATATTATTAGTTCTATGTTCAAATAATTCTACAAGATGATAAGTGAATATGGTAATAATATATTGTGTAAACTAATTTCAGTATGTACTAATGCTTATAAAGGTTGAAATGTGAATACAGTAAAGATTTGTGTAAACGAATTAAAAATGTAAAACTCACTCTGGCATCAGCAGCAGTTCTGTAGCTGACGGTGCTTGAAACCAGATCCTTGTTGGAATACTGGGGGTAAAAATCTTTTAATTTACACTACATATTTATAGCTATGTTTTTTACAATTTTTACACCTTACCTAGATAACACCACACAGAATGTGGAGTAGTAAATAAATGAGTAAAAAAGTATTTCAAACATCTTTTACTTTTGATAAACCGATATTACAGAATTTTAAAAATAAATCTATGGTTCGTGTTAATGTTGGTTTTTTTAGACTGCGCGTAGTCAACTTTCAATTATTCTAATCAACTTTTTCACTTACCCTTCTCTTTAGTTCAAGTTTTTAACTTACCCTTCTCTTTAGTTCAACTTTTTAACTTACCCTTCTCTTTAGTTCAAGTTTTTAACTTACCCTTCTCTTTAGTTCAACTTTTTAACTTACCCTTCTCTTTAGTTCAAGTTTTTAACTTACCCTTCTCTTCAACAAAGATAAATAAATCATCAGCGTGTGCTCATCAACAATTCCATCAACAATATCACAGGCCCTGGGGAAACAAGGAGTTGGCTAACAATGACAGTTTTAGCATCGTGTTTTTAGCTCGCTAGCAATTAATTAACAAATAAAACAGTCCCCTGTTTCCATAAATAGAATTTTTCATTAGCAGCTAAGGGTGGATTCTTTAACGACGTCAAACTGCTTTAGATCACTCAGATAAAAAAGTGTAACGTCACATTTTTTATTTTTAAAAAGTTAGGCCTATTTTTAACTGAATTTCAGCAATTATTTTACATTTCCAAAAATTCATTTTAGTAAATTGTTATAATGATATATCCACGAAATTAATATTAGCCTGAATTTTTAAAAATATTTAGGCCTATATAAACAAAAAGTTAAGTTTAGACTTACTTGATAATGTCTTTAACAATCTTGTACCGATCTTGAATTTCACTCAACAAACTGTCGATGTATTCAGTTTTGTCCTGTAAGAAATAATTTGTGTTTAATCGCTGTAGTACAGATATTTGAAGAATTTTTTTTTTTTTTAATAATAATAAATAATAATTTTTAATAATAAGAATATTTTTTTAGAATGAGTGTAGATGAATGAAGCCGTGTGTACATACATCTCTCCTGTGTCTGTTGTTACCTGCCACACGTTCTAAAAGTTGGATGAACCGGTCGTCTTTACATAAGCTGGGGGGGGGGGGGGGGGATAAACAAACCGTTAGAATAATTTTTTATTTATTTTACAAGCTAAAAACTATACTTGTGTGAGAATATGAGCCTGTATTACAATATTATGGGACGGCGTGGCTTAGTGATAGAGCACTAGACTGCTAAACCGAAAGTCTCGTGTTTGAATCCGGGTTGAAGTCAGTGGAACGTCTCTGAGTCCACCCAGCTCTGATGGGTACCTAACTCATGTTAGGGAAAGTAAAAGTGGCCGGTCATAGTGCTGAACAAACTATCCCCTCATATGGCACGGTGAAGATACAGTGAACTCTACTTCATCTGCCCAATGAATCGCTAGGTCTAAACTAATATCTTTATTACAATATTATGTTCATTACAATGTGGTATTTTTTTTTATTGCCCTTCTGAAACCAAGACCAAACACCATATAAATTAGTAACAAAAATGTAAACATCAGGGTAAATAACTGTTTCCTGACTACTTGTCCTTACTTTTCAGTGAGTGATCTCCCTGGATCAAATGACGCACCAAGCTGTTCCCTACACCACTCCAACAAATGTTTCTTCCCCGTCCCCACACTACGCTGGAAAGCGTTTTGACCTTTCGAATAGAATGTCAAAGGTCAAACGTTTATGACGGTAACACCAGCAGTATAAAACAAGAAAATAACATTTAATTTGAGAACGTTTTTTTTACAGATTTTTAGTGATAAAACTTACCTATATTATGGATCCCATAGTTCAGTATGAGAATCCATAAAACATCCAGCATAGATTTGATCTCGTTGTTTATTATATCTGGAACAAATAGTCGGACAAATAGTTGTTTAAAATCATTACAGTAGGCCCACCTATATTGTTAAACAAACAAAATATAATTTTCAAATCTGATCTAAAATAACAGAAGTAAGAATGTGGAAAGTCTGTAAATAACTTCAAGTGTTGTAAACCAATGAATGCAGCAGCATTAATTTATGTCTAATAATTGGTTCAATAGAGAAAAACAGAACTCAGGATCTTGATGATCAACTGTCTCATTCTATTCTACAGGCTGCAAGAGTAGGTGGGGGGAGGGGGGACCACTAGAATGGCAAACTAACCCAATGAGATATGGTGTGAGAAAAAATTGTATGTGCCGTTAATCACTCAATCAATGGTGTCAATCAACATTTAATGGTACAAATTTTAATACAGTGGTTGGTGTGCTCTAATGCTATAAAACCTGGCTAAACTTTATCAAATACACATATTGGTAAAATTATAAACCTTGAGCGGGAAACTTGATCCTAACTCCATGTTTCTGCATGTGCTCCAAGGCTGCATTAATGTAAGCAAGAGGAGTGCAATCCCCTGAGCACTGGAGATAAACACATTCAGGAAGATTTAGTTGCAACTGGAATTCTTTTTAAATAAAATAATGTCGAACTATAAACAACATATACATATTTTATGTTTCAACTGGATTTTTTTTAATATTAAAATAATGTCGAACTATAAACAACATTTCAATATTTTATGCCACAACCAACACAAATGAAGATTATAATGCCAAATGTTCAGTGTTATTTTAAGGAGTATAGTGTTTTATTTTAATTTGGTGGAAATTAATGTGGCTTAGCATTTTTATCACAAAGTAAATCTATTTTTTTGTTTGTGAAAATTTTGATACCTGGGCAATTAGAACAGTCATTATTCCTTTCATTTTGTTGGAGCAAAAATGTGATTTAATATGCTGTTATTTATTAAAGAACGAAGGTACCTGCTTTTATGTAGAGTTACTTTTTCTTTGTTAACATAACTGTTTAAGTTGTATTAAATAAATGAGTCATTGTTGTAACCTTATGGTTCGCTTACATTATAAATGTTCCGAATGGAACATATTATACGAGAGTGGAGGGTCGGGGGAGAGGGTGGGGACTACAGGAAAAAGCTCATGACTTTGCCCTATATTTTCAACTTGAAAACTTAACCAAGAAATCAAATCAATGCATTGTGCGAGCCATAAACCTAACAGTAGCTCTTATCTCAAACCATTGGATTTTTAAATCAGTAATTACTGAATTATCAAACTCGCTTCTCTCCCCTACACGTTACAGATTGGGCCTTGTATTGGTTACAGCTAGAGGTGATAGGGCTAAGGTTTCTCTAGTCACTGGCTAGAGGTGATAGGGCTAAGGTTTCTCTAGTCACTGGCTAGAGGTGATAGGGCTAAGGTTTCTCTAGTCACTGGCTAGAGGTGATAGGGCTAAGGTTTCTCTAGTCACTGGCTAGAGGTGATAGGGCTAAGGTTTCTCTAGTCACTGGCTAGAGCGTTTATCCAGGAAGGTGATAGGGCTTTCTGGTTATGGCTTTCTGGTGAGGGGCTAGAAAAGCCAATGGGGCAATAGGGCTGAGGTCCCATCAGACAAAATAGTTCCCTCTTGTAAAATATTTTTCGTAACTTCCTAAGTAACTATAGCGCCACATCATGAGGCTAACTGACCTTGACCTTGCTGACCAGGCAGGCGGTGGGAGCGAGGATGTCAATCAGCTCACACAAGACACGCCCCTCCTGTACGGCCTCCACCCCATCGACACGCCCCCCGGTCTCCGCCAGCACGGAGTTGACCCAGCTGATGTAGATCTGGGGAAGGAAAGTTGAACACACGGATTAACGTCTGCTAACACAGGGATTAACGTCTGCTAACACAGGGATTAACGTCTGATAAAACATGGATTAACGTCTGCCAAAACACTAACACGTGGATTAACGTCTGCTAACAGATGGATTATCGTCTGCTAACACACGGATTAGCGTCTGCTAACACACGGATTAACGTCTGCTAATACAGGGATTAACGTCTGCTGACACAGAGATTATGTCTGCTAACACAGGGATTAACGTCTGCTAACAGATGGATTATCGTCTGCTAACACACGGATTAGCGTCTGCTAACACACGGATTAACGTCTGCTAATACAGGGATTAACGTCTGCCAACACACTAACACATGGATTAACGTCTGCTAACACAGGGATTAACGTCTGCTAACACAGGGATTAACGTCTGCCAACGCATGGATTAACGTCTGCTAGCAGTTAATACAGCAGATCTGGAGAAAAAAAGAGTTTAATACAATGCCAATTGTTACAACCTTGGAACTGGCAATTTAGTACGGTAGACATTCACACTTCTAGTTTGTGCATTGCAAGGGTGTCCACAAGAATAAAAAGTGGAAAGGACGTAACTTAAATCATTAGCTTGCAGGATTTGTTTTTACAATATGATCTTACAAATATCTCATAAAACAAGAAATTCTGCTGAAATAAAAACCTAGCCCATACTGTTGACTTTTCTTTGAAGCTCATTATTGACCCAATCAGGTCATTAATTTTATGATACCCTCGCCACTAGTGAAGTGGTGGGTATCCCGCTAACAGACCAAACCATTACTTCAAGCTATCAATGTTTATAGTAGGTGCTTCGCGTTCTATTGCCTTTATTTCAAGCTGGTAGACTGGGGGGGGGGTGGGTTCAGACAAGCTGGTAGACTGGGGTTCAGACAAGCTGGTAGACTGGGGGGGGGGTAGACAAGCTGGTAGACTGGGGTTCAGACAAGCTGGTAGACTGGGGTTCAGACAAGCTGGTAGACTGGGGATTTTGACAAGCGTGAAAACTCTTCCTGACACATAGCGGTGTTGTAATCAGAATTATCCTGGTGACATTGTGTGATGGTGTGTTTGTTCTCTTGCACTGACCAGCATTGGGCGAGTGCCGATCACACGGTACCATCACCAACAAGTTTCTACAACACATATTGTTAGAACTTTAGGATCACTAGCCAGTATTTTAACCAGTTGATCTGAACACCAAGATCATCTCTCCAGTATCCCTAGCCATGTCACCAAGATCATCTCCCCAGTATAACTAACCTGATCTTTCACCAAGATCATCTCTCCAGTATCCCTAGCCTGATCATCAAGATCATCTCTCCAGTATCCCTAACCAGGTCACCAAGATCATCTCTCCAGTATCCCTAACCAGGTCACCAAGATCATCTCTCCAGTATCCCTAGCCAGGTCACCAAGATCATCTCTACAGTATCCCTAGCCAGGTCACCAAGATCATCTCTCCAGTATCCCTAGCCATGTCACCAAGATCATCTCTCCAGTATCCCTAGCCGTGTCACCAAGATCATCTCTCCAGTATCCCTAGCCAGGTCACCAAGATCATCTCCACAGTATCCCTAGCCATGTCACCAAGATCATCTCTCAAGTATCCCTAGCCATGTCACCAAGATCATGTCCCCAGAGTAGTATATTAGGTCCCTTTTGGAGCGAATTCTTGGCGGAGGAGCTGGTGGGGATGCGCAAAGACATATAGTAAAATACTCGGGAGCAGGATGCGCGGGTGGCGCAATGACATATAGTAAAATACTCCACCAGCTGCCGCAGGGTGGTGGAGCAGGATGCGCGGGTGGCGCAATGACATATAGTAAAATACTACGCCAACTGGGGTTGGCGGAGGTGGAGGTGTGACGTAATCTCCGTTGACATTGTGACGTAATCAGCGATATTATGACGTAATTATTGACCTTGTGACGTAATCATTGACCTAGTTACGTAATTTTAATGCATTTTTTAATGAGTTTTAATGAGTTTTTTAAATTTTTAATTAATTTTTTATTCAAGAGTTACGTAATTTGATTATTTGTTTACTTTTTAATTAATTTTTATTGACTAGTTACGTAATGTGATTTTAATTACTTTGTTTATATTGTGTAATTTTTTATTGACCTAGTTACGTAATTGGATTTTAATGAGTTTGAATTTAATGTTGTAATTTTAATTAATTTTTATTAACGAGTTACGTAATTTGATTATTTGTTTGATTTTAAATTGTTTACTTTGTTTGTTTACTTGTTGTTTAATTTGTTGGTTTGTTTGAACGTATGTATGTTTTAAATAAAAGACTAACACTATCATGTACTAGAACAGTCTTTGTATACCAGCCTTTAACCAGACATGTAACATCTGTTACGTATCGAGCCGCCCGTGAACTTTCCAGGCGCTGGGCGGTTTTTAATGGGTATTATATCGATCGCAGCCGCTGGCCCAGATGATTAATGGCTTTTTTCCCCGCTCGGTTGACGGGTTATGGTAATTAACGACGTACATTAAGTGTCTCTCCGCGAAGCCCGCGTTAAGTGTGGGAACACCTGTTACCACGTTAATCGATTTTACCGAACGCTTTGTTAGCTCCGCGAAGTACTTAGGTCATTATGCAACAGCTGCTGTGCAACAGCTGGGGGTGTAATTAGGTCGATCAGCCGGACATTACCTTGTTGGTTTTCTAGTACGCGTATGCTACACGTATATACATTCACACAATCACACACTAAAATTAGAACAAAAGTCTTCTTATATTTTATTTGTTTATTAACGTTTTTCCAATTCATCAAAGGCTTTTAAAATTTCAGCCTGTAAACTTAATAGGCGCTCAAAGCAGACGCGACTCATACTAACACCAGAATTTGTATGTTCGCCGACCCGATCCCACCGGGGGGTATGGTAATTAACGCAAAGCCCGCGTTAAGTGTGGGAACATCTGTTACCATGACACGCGCATCGTAGTGATTAATGGATATTATATTGATCCAACCCACGGGACATCACAGCATGATGTCCCGCCTAATTACATTTATTATTATGCATCAGTGATTTTTCCCCGCTCGGTTTGATAGGTCATGATGATTAATGGCTTTTTTCCCTGCTCGGTTGACGGGTTATGGTAATTAACAACGTACATTAAGTAGCTTTCCGCGAAGCACTTAGGTCATTATGCAACAGCTGTATAGGTGTAGAGTTTATACAAGAGTCGGTGAACTTTTCACCGAGGCAGATTTCGGGGGTAGAGCTTATACTAGGGTCGGTGACATTTGGGTTTCAAAGACAGGTTTCAAAGTTGTCACATGGATGTTTCGGAATTTGAAGTGTTAAACGTAATATAATACGATCGTTAATATATTGACGATTCGCTGACGCCGAAAAGGGTTGTAATATAACTTTTAAATTTGCACCGCGCGTTTAATCGAAAGAGCTAAGTAGTTATCCGCAAAGCTACCGTTAAGTGTGGCGACAGATGTTACCAAGCGGGTGGTGGTGGTGGTGGTGGTGGTGGTGGTGGTGGTGGTGGTAAATTTGCTTAAGATTATAAACTTCAATTAGACTACAGCTGTACATGAACTATGTTCACATATCGTACGCCCGGTCATTCTTTGATCAAATTAAAAAATTTTGTTTCCACATGTCCTGCGAACCGTCCCCTGCTATGTATGAAAGATTAATGGTTGTAACTATGCGCTTATAGCGAGGGTCAGCGAAAACAAAAATATATTTAAGGGTCGGAATTTTCTTTCAACCACCGTTAAGTCAGGTTTTGAGACGAAACGAAGTCTCGGTAGGTTCGTGTTTTTTAATGGGCGACAGGGCGACTTGATGCGTTGGGACGTAGGTATGCGGGGTAGACATGTTTTTTACAAGTCTGGAAAAGTAATTACGTTTTTTTATGACCGTTCCGATTTTCTTTTGATCTGACCACCATTTGACCACACTGAGCCAGATAAATTTAACAATCGTCGCAGCGGGGTTTATTTTAAGTGCACCCCGTGCACGCTTGTTTACATTTTAAAAGACGTGTCGCGTGTCTTCCCCTTACGGCTTCCCTAATAGAGAAACGAGAGGAAAGACAACTGTTCTAAAATTAGAACAGCCTTGTTTACAGCCACGAGTATCGTCCCTTGTGAAAAAATTCGCGTCAGAATCATTAACTAAACATTCAATTTCTTTAACAAGTTAAAAAATAATTTAGGAAGACAAGGGTTAACAACATTAGACGCCACCGTTTTTGTTTCCTGCGACGACAAGGCACAATACATTTTTTTATTTTATGTCTCAAGTAGAGGGGTGGGATATTTTTTCTTTGTAAGCGTGTTGTAAACAATAGGTAGACGAAGCGATTACTAAGTAAGAGGGGAGAGAAGTGACGTACATCGCGATATTTGAAAACATGGCGATGTTTAACCTCAACCAAAAAAGGCAATGAACCTAGAAGGAAGACGAATATATATCTTAGTCTTGCAGCAGATTACCTGCCCATGTTCGCTTTTAGTATTACAGTTTTCATCAAACTTCTTTTTGACTTGAACTTCTTTAATTTTTTAAGAAAGTTTACTTATACATATTACATTACGTCTAATGACAATTTTTTTTATTTTTACCACTCATGTATTTTCTTTTTTCTATATCTTACATTGTCATCTTAATTTTTGATCACCTTAGGTGGTGGTAAGGTGGTAAGGTGGTGGTAAGGTGGTGGTAAGGTGGTGGTAAATTTGCTTAAGATTATAAACTTCAAGTTTTAAAAAACAACAACGTTATAGTACGTCGTGTCAAATGACACACCGTTTAAAATGTCTACATTTAAATTTCACCAAAATAATGATGTATAAACTAAATATGATATGACGTTAGCATACATATAATTCAATCTAATCACTCTAAAGTACAAATCAATAATTTTTTTATTGATTAAGGGGCTGGGTGAGTTATTTTTATTCGGGTGCCCAGGGAAGGTTTGGAGTTGATTGGGACAGATTTTATACACGAGTCGGTGACGTTTTCACCGAGGCAGGGTTCGAAGCTAGACCATGCATGTTTTGGAATTGTTAGGGGTCGAGTCTATAGTAGGGTCGGGGGAGTTTTGTTAACACAGAGGGATGTTTCGAAGTTGGTACATCCATGTTTTAGAATTGATGGTAACCGAGTTCATACTAGGGACGGGGGTGTTTTCACCGAGGCAAGTTACAAAGTTCGTACATGCATCATTGGAATCGTTAGGGAGAGTTAAACTAAGGTCGGTGAAGTTTTCACCGAGGCAGGTTACAAAGTTGGGACAGGCATGTTTAGGAATTGTTGGCAGTCGAGTTCATACTAGGGTCGGGGAATTTTGTTAGCACTGAGGCAGGTTGGAAAGTTGGTACATGTATGTTTGGGAATTGTTGGTAGCCGAGTTCATACTAGTGTCGGTGAAGGTTGGTTTTGAACTCGGAACATTCATGTTTTGGAATCGGTAGGTGTAGAGTCCCTACTAGGGTCAGGGGAGTTTTTGTTAACACCGAGGCAGGTTGCAAAGTTGGTACATGCATGTTTAGGAATTGTTGGTAGCCGAGTTCATACTAGGGACGGTGAAGTTTTCACCGAGGCAGGTTACAAAGTTGGTACATGGATGTTTAGGAATTGATGGCAGTCGAGTTCATACTAGGGTCGGGGAATTTTGTTAGCACTGAGGCAGGTTGGAAAGTTGTTACATGCATGTTTGGGAATTGTTGGTAGCCGAGTTCATACTAGTGTCGGTGAAGGTTGGTTTTGAACTCGGAACATGCATGTTTTGGAATTGTTGGTAGCCGAGTTCATACTAGTGTCGGTGAAGGTTGGTTTTGAACTCGGAACATGCATGTTTTGGAATCGGTAGGTGTAGAGTCCATACTAAGGTCGGTGAAGTTTTCACCGATGGTGGTTTCAAAGTTAGTACAGGCATGTTTTGGAAGTGTTAGGGGCCGAGTTCATAGTAGTGTCGGTGAAGGTTGGTTTTGAACTCGGAACATGCATGTTTTGAAATTGTTGGTAACCGAGTTCATACTAGGGACGGGGGCGAGGGCGGCGGACAAAGTTGTCGATGTAGGTAGGGTGCAAGAGATATTCAACGAGGAGTGGTGTCTACAAGTTATGTATCCCAGTCTGTTGGAGTAGTGTCTAGGGGGTTGTGATATTAGTTGAGTGTAGATAAATGAAAGATTGTCATACAGCCTTTGTCTCTTAAATGGAATAGAATGGGTAGTAGTACGGTCTGTTTATCTAACGGTTGGTGTTGAGGTTAGTGTGATGACACAAGGTTGGATGGGAGATCGGTAGGTGTAGAGTTCATACTAGTGTCGGTGAAGTTTTCACCGAGGGTGGTTTCAAAGTTAGTACAGGTATGTTTTGGAAGTGTTAGGGGCCGAGTCTAGAGTGGGAAGGCTTTTGTTTTCACTAAGGTAGATTTAAAACGTGGACCATCCCTGTTTCGGAGTTGGTCGGGGTAGAGTTTACACTAGAGTGGGACGGTCTTTGTTTTCAACAAGACAGGTTTCGAAATTCGACCATGGCTGTTTTGGAGTTGGATGGGAACGTTGTCACTTGTGACAGTAAACGAAGGGGGATAAATGTTTGTCTGTTACTTTGTCCTTTGTCTGTCCAAGGGAATAGTGTGGGTAGTGGTACGGTGTGTTTATCTATCGGTTGTTTAGGGACGGGGGCGAGGGCGGCGGACAAAGTTGTCGATGTAGGTAGGGTGCAAGAGATATTCAACGTGGAGTGGTGTCTACAAGTTATGTATCCCAGTCTGTTGGAGTGGTTTCTAGGGGGTTGTGATATTAGTTGAATAAATATTTGTCTTTAGGATTGTCATAAATCCTTTGTCTCTTTAATGGAATAGAATGGGTAGTGGTACGGTTGGTATTGAGGTTAGGGATGGGCGAAGGGGAAAGGGGTTGCGGACAAAGGGAAGGGGAAGGGCGAATAGTGATAAAAATAACTCACCCAGCCCCTTAATCAATAAAAAATTATTGATTTGTACTTTAGAGTGATTAGATTGAATTATATGTATGCTAACGTCATATCATATTTAGTTTATACATCATTATTTTGGTGAAATTTAAATGTAGACATTTTAAACGGTGTGTCATTTGACACGACGTACTATAACGTTGTTGTTTTTTAAAACTTGAAGTTTATAATCTTAAGCAAATTTACCACCACCTTACCACCACCTTACCACCACCTTACCACCTTACCACCACCTAAGGTGATCAAAAATTAAGATGACAATGTAAGATATAGAAAAAAGAAAATACATGAGTGGTAAAAATAAAAAAAATTGTCATTAGACGTAATGTAATATGTATAAGTAAACTTTCTTAAAAAATTAAAGAAGTTCAAGTCAAAAAGAAGTTTGATGAAAACTGTAATACTAAAAGCGAACATGGGCAGGTAATCTGCTGCAAGACTAAGATATATATTCGTCTTCCTTCTAGGTTCATTGCCTTTTTTGGTTGAGGTTAAACATCGCCATGTTTTCAAATATCGCGATGTACGTCACTTCTCTCCCCTCTTACTTAGTAATCGCTTCGTCTACCTATTGTTTACAACACGCTTACAAAGAAAAAATATCCCACCCCTCTACTTGAGACATAAAATAAAAAAATGTATTGTGCCTTGTCGTCGCAGGAAACAAAAACGGTGGCGTCTAATGTTGTTAACCCTTGTCTTCCTAAATTATTTTTTAACTTGTTAAAGAAATTGAATGTTTAGTTAATGATTCTGACGCGAATTTTTTCACAAGGGACGATACTCGTGGCTGTAAACAAGGCTGTTCTAATTTTAGAACAGTTGTCTTTCCTCTCGTTTCTCTATTAGGGAAGCCGTAAGGGGAAGACACGCGACACGTCTTTTAAAATGTAAACAAGCGTGCACGGGGTGCACTTAAAATAAACCCCGCTGCGACGATTGTTAAATTTATCTGGCTCAGTGTGGTCAAATGGTGGTCAGATCAAAAGAAAATCGGAACGGTCATAAAAAAACGTAATTACTTTTCCAGACTTGTAAAAAACATGTCTACCCCGCATACCTACGTCCCAACGCATCAAGTCGCCCTGTCGCCCATTAAAAAACACGAACCTACCGAGACTTCGTTTCGTCTCAAAACCTGACTTAACGGTGGTTGAAAGAAAATTCCGACCCTTAAATATATTTTTGTTTTCGCTGACCCTCGCTATAAGCGCATAGTTACAACCATTAATCTTTCATACATAGCAGGGGACGGTTCGCAGGACATGTGGAAACAAAATTTTTTAATTTGATCAAAGAATGACCGGGCGTACGATATGTGAACATAGTTCATGTACAGCTGTAGTCTAATTGAAGTTTATAATCTTAAGCAAATTTACCACCACCACCACCACCACCACCACCACCACCACCACCACCCGCTTGGTAACATCTGTCGCCACACTTAACGGTAGCTTTGCGGATAACTACTTAGCTCTTTCGATTAAACGCGCGGTGCAAATTTAAAAGTTATATTACAACCCTTTTCGGCGTCAGCGAATCGTCAATATATTAACGATCGTATTATATTACGTTTAACACTTCAAATTCCGAAACATCCATGTGACAACTTTGAAACCTGTCTTTGAAACCCAAATGTCACCGACCCTAGTATAAGCTCTACCCCCGAAATCTGCCTCGGTGAAAAGTTCACCGACTCTTGTATAAACTCTACACCTATACAGCTGTTGCATAATGACCTAAGTGCTTCGCGGAAAGCTACTTAATGTACGTTGTTAATTACCATAACCCGTCAACCGAGCAGGGAAAAAAGCCATTAATCATCATGACCTATCAAACCGAGCGGGGAAAAATCACTGATGCATAATAATAAATGTAATTAGGCGGGACATCATGCTGTGATGTCCCGTGGGTTGGATCAATATAATATCCATTAATCACTACGATGCGCGTGTCATGGTAACAGATGTTCCCACACTTAACGCGGGCTTTGCGTTAATTACCATACCCCCCGGTGGGATCGGGTCGGCGAACATACAAATTCTGGTGTTAGTATGAGTCGCGTCTGCTTTGAGCGCCTATTAAGTTTACAGGCTGAAATTTTAAAAGCCTTTGATGAATTGGAAAAACGTTAATAAACAAATAAAATATAAGAAGACTTTTGTTCTAATTTTAGTGTGTGATTGTGTGAATGTATATACGTGTAGCATACGCGTACTAGAAAACCAACAAGGTAATGTCCGGCTGATCGACCTAATTACACCCCCAGCTGTTGCACAGCAGCTGTTGCATAATGACCTAAGTACTTCGCGGAGCTAACAAAGCGTTCGGTAAAATCGATTAACGTGGTAACAGGTGTTCCCACACTTAACGCGGGCTTCGCGGAGAGACACTTAATGTACGTCGTTAATTACCATAACCCGTCAACCGAGCGGGGAAAAAAGCCATTAATCATCTGGGCCAGCGGCTGCGATCGATATAATACCCATTAAAAACCGCCCAGCGCCTGGAAAGTTCACGGGCGGCTCGATACGTAACAGATGTTACATGTCTGGTTAAAGGCTGGTATACAAAGACTGTTCTAGTACATGATAGTGTTAGTCTTTTATTTAAAACATACATACGTTCAAACAAACCAACAAATTAAACAACAAGTAAACAAACAAAGTAAACAATTTAAAATCAAACAAATAATCAAATTACGTAACTCGTTAATAAAAATTAATTAAAATTACAACATTAAATTCAAACTCATTAAAATCCAATTACGTAACTAGGTCAATAAAAAATTACACAATATAAACAAAGTAATTAAAATCACATTACGTAACTAGTCAATAAAAATTAATTAAAAAGTAAACAAATAATCAAATTACGTAACTCTTGAATAAAAAATTAATTAAAAATTTAAAAAACTCATTAAAACTCATTAAAAAATGCATTAAAATTACGTAACTAGGTCAATGATTACGTCACAAGGTCAATAATTACGTCATAATATCGCTGATTACGTCACAATGTCAACGGAGATTACGTCACACCTCCACCTCCGCCAACCCCAGTTGGCGTAGTATTTTACTATATGTCATTGCGCCACCCGCGCATCCTGCTCCACCACCCTGCGGCAGCTGGTGGAGTATTTTACTATATGTCATTGCGCCACCCGCGCATCCTGCTCCCGAGTATTTTACTATATGTCTTTGCGCATCCCCACCAGCTCCTCCGCCAAGAATTCGCTCCAAAAGGGACCTAATATACTACTCCCCAGTATCCCTAGCCAGATCACCAAGATCATCTCTCTAGTATCCCTAGCCTGTTGTTCAGCCCATCGAATTTAATCTAACCATCACGAAACGCCATCACACAATAGATTTGGTCGTAGACAGGGGGTGGAGGGAAGGGGAAGTGGAGGCTTACAAAACATTCTCTGTTATTGACAAGTTCTTTCTCCGCATGCAAAAATAATCAATTTACTTTCCGCTGGTATTGTGGGAAACCATTGGCAGGCTGCAGGACAAATTGGCGAAACAAAAACATGACTTAGTATTGCTGCGAATTTTTTATGCTTCTATTGTCTTGTGCGGATTCGTCTGAGTGATCAGAATCGATTGTTTGGCTAGAGATTGCTTGCGATAGCTACATATTCTCAACACTAGAAAGATAAGGGGAGATTACCAAGTACATAACCACTTGTGGACTCAAATAAGTAATGTGTAAACAAATTTATGGCTGTATGGTCGAGGGACAGACTTGCTAATACAAGCTGAACTCATCTTGGTTCGAGTCTGTGGGGCAACCAAGAGCATAGGGGGGAGGGGTGGAAACTACAGCACAGTACTTGACCTAAGATGGACAAACCACTTGGCCCAGCATGTTGACATTTATGCTCTACATTACCCCACCGACTTAATTCAACCAGATGTTGCGTGTTGTTTAATGTGACATTAATGAACGTGACGTCATAGCAAATACACTTTTTACCACGGGGTAAGAATAAGGTCGCGAATACAGCGAGTTCAGATATATATATATATATGTATATATATATATATATATATATATATATATATATATATATATAGGCCTATATAAGCTGGTACATAGTGTGGAGCCACCCCCCCCCCCCTTCCCCACAAGATATTTCAACGGCTCGAGGGTGCATGAGTTGCTGGTTTTAAAACAATCCGGCTACAGGACATTACCCCCCTGGATATTCCCCCCCCCCCGGACATTCCCCCCCCCCCCCCCCCGGAGCAATTACCCCCCGGAGCAATTACCCCCCTGTCAATTACCCCCCTGTCAATTACACCCCCGGGGAATTACCCCCCCCCCCCCCCTCTCAAGTTAAAATCCTAATTCTAACTAGAATTTTATACCTATATACTACTTTAATCCAAACCTTAAGAAAAAGACCAAAACCTAAGCATCCACCCTAACCCTAACCCTAACCCTAGCCCTAACCCTAGCCCTAGCCCTAAACCTAGCCCTAACCCTAACTCTAACCCTGTCGGGGGGGGGGGGTAATGTCCTACTGGGCGGGGGGTAATTGACAGGGGGGTAATTGACAGGGGGGGTAATGTCGGGGGAGAAATATCCGGGGGGTAATTGACAGGGGGGAAATGCCCTGTTCCCAAACAATCCATGCCCCAAGCAATTGAGAACAGGGAGAGGTAAGACCTGTAATGGTGCTCACTAGAGTTTACCTACACCGACCTGCTATATAGCGGTGACCTTTATTTTACTTACACCGACATGCTATATAAAGGTGATCACTAGACCTTTATTTTACCTACACCAACCTGCTTTATAACGGTGACCTTTATTTTACCTACACAGACCTGCTATATAAAGGTGATCACTAGACCTTTATTTTACCTACACCAACCTGCTATATAACGGTGTTCACTAGACCTTTACTTTACCTACACAGACCTGCTATGTAACGGTGACCTTTTTTTTTACCTACACCAACCTGCTATCTCGAGGATTATTTCTACAGGATAAAGAAACTGTCCGATCCAATCGAGTGGCAATAAAAATAACATTCTCCAGGGTCTGATTGTTGCAGGCATGTCTGCGGAGGTTAGTGTTTTATTAGTGTTGGGGTCCGACATTCAGACCCAGAGAACAGGGGTCGCCTGGGGTCACGGGGGGGGGGGGGTATGGACTTGCTCGTCTGTAGGGGGGACACGGAGGGGGGACTGGTGACACGGAGCAGGGACTGGTGACACGGAGCAGTGGCTGGTGACACGGAGCAGTGGCTGGTGACACGGAGCAGTGGCTGGTGACACGGAGCAGGGATTGGTGACACGGAGCAGTGGCTGGTGACACGGAGCAGGGAGTGGTGACACGGAGCAGGGAGTGGTGACACGGAGCAGGGAGTGGTGACACGGAGCAGGGACTGGTGACACGGAGCAGGGAGTGGTGACACGGAGGGGGGACTGGTGACACGGAGCAGGGAGTGGTGACACACGGAGCAGTGGCTGGTGACACGGAGCAGTGGCTGGTGACACGGAGGGGGGACTGGTGACACGGAGCAGGGAGTGGTGACACACGGAGCAGTGGCTGGTGACACGGAGCAGTGGCTGGTGACACGGAGCAGTGGCTGGTGACACGGAGCAGTGGCTGGTGACACGGAGCAGTGGCTGGTGACACGGAGCAGTGGCTGGTGACACGGAGCAGTGGCTGGTGACACGGAGCAGTGGCTGGTGACACGGAGCAGGGATTGGTGACACGGAGCAGTGGCTGGTGACACGGAGCAGGGAGTAGTGACACGGAGCAGGGAGTGGTGACACGGAGCAGGGAGTGGTGACACGGAGCAGGGACTGGTGACACGGAGCAGGGAGTGGTGACACGGAGGGGGGACTGGTGACACGGAGCAGGGAGTGGTGACACACGGAGCAGTGGCTGGTGACACGGAGCAGTGGCTGGTGACACGGAGCAGTGGCTGGTGACACGGAGGGGGGACTGGTGACACGGAGCAGGGAGTGGTGACACACGGAGCAGTGGCTGGTGACACGGAGCAGTGGCTGGTGACACGGAGCAGTGGCTGGTGACACGGAGCAGTGGCTGGTGACACGGAGCAGTGGCTGGTGACACGGAGCAGTGGCTGGTGACACGGAGCAGTGGCTGGTGACACGGAGCAGTGGCTGGTGACACGGAGCAGTGGCTGGTGACACGGAGCAGTGGCTGGTGACACGGAGAAGTGGCTGGTGACACGGAGCAGTGGCTGGTGTGTGCGACCAGCTACTGATTGTATCGGACACACGTCCCAGTCTAACACAGATTGAAATAAACCTGGAGTGATCTCCCTTAAACTTTTCGCGTATATTAAATGTTTACTTCCGGGAAATCCCTAAAAATTTGAGAGAATCGAGAGAATAAGAAGATATTATACCTACGTTTAAAATTTCGTTCACATGAGTGAATCTCTACACAAGTTATCATTATTTTAGAAACCAGAAATAGACTGATGGAGGTCAATCAAAAATTGAAAGTAATTTATCTATAAAAACTTGTACTTATGTGTGAAATTTCGTTTACCTAACTTAAACAGTACTCAATGTATGGTGTTCACGTGCAAATATAGAAAAATACCACTCGGTTTCCGAAAATCGTTCAAAATTTAATAGATACTTGCGCATACAATGTAATATTTATAAGTGAAATTTCGTACACCAAACTTAAACGGTACTCGGGTTATTGGCTTTTGTGAAACCGGAAGTACAGTATTTACCAATTACGGTTACCGAAAATCGCTCAAACGCTGATACAGAACTACAAATTCGATATAATACTTATATGTGAAATGTCAACAAAACTGAAACGGTACTCAAGTTATCGTGTTCAAAGACAGACACAAACATACAGACACACAAAGAGACCCACAGACAAACTAAGTTTTTTCGACTCAGTGAGATGTAGACCTTCGAGATTTGTCAAACTCTTCATTTCGATTTGTTTGCACGATTACTATAATTTCTCTAAACTTTGTATACGAAAAAGTAAAAAAAAAAAGGGAAAATTGCCTTGACATTTAATGTCCCAACGCCATGCCTCAATTGTTTGGAAAAAGTTATAAAACGTTGGTATTATAGACCTTTAAAAAAAGAAATTTGATTCTGACTATACATTTTGTGAGACAGCATTATTGCTGTTACGCTCTTTTCATCGTGTTCTTTCTGTCTCCAAGGCAACAGACTACGATCAATAAGTTTACATGTACATAATTAATGTTCAGTAGAAAACAAAATACCTCACTTAGCATGTGTGAGACTCCATACTTCGGTCAGTATGCGAAGGTGTGTGGATTAACATACATGAGATGTCCTTAAAACATTACCATGTGAGCCCCCCCCCCCCCCTCAGATCAGAGGAGTATTAGGGAGGGGGTGGGGTGGCGCCCATGATGTTTGCCTTAGGGTGGCACCGAACGGGGTAGAAAAAAAGTGTAAAACCTTATTGTGATCAGCAGAACTCACAGCCATACTGGCTTATTTAAATGTTCTCTACATCCGTTGTGTAACACCTAAATAAAACGAGTTCTGGGAAAGTTACTTGTAAAAAACGCCCCAATCTTATCATATCGGCGGGATGAGGGGGGGTGCTTTTTCGTCAACGTGGATAACTATATATAACATGGAAGGAAGCGAAATTGATAGTTCGTCCCATTAGTCTGTGTCCCCCTCCCTCCCTATGACCCGGATTAGCCCGTGCCCCCCATCACGTGACTAGGATTAACCTGTGTCCCCCCCCTCCCCCAGGATTAGCCTATGTGAAGCCTGTTATCTACTCCTAGTCGTGTCTCTTTGATCGCACCGACAGCGTGCTTTAGCCGACCCGATATCGATTTGATTTAAGTACGACCATAACGTATTGATTCAAATGTATTGACCTATTCAGCAGTTTTGTAAGGATATGAAGCACCAACTTAATCCTCATACATTCGGCACTCGGTATAAAAGGTTCGTGTAATTACCCAGACAAAACTTTTATACCGAAACACCTTCATAAATGCATGTTCAAAGATTTTCCAGGACACAGATATTAACACGAACAGTCGACAGCTGGGTTTAAAAAATAATCTATTTCTTTAGTGGCCCCCGCAATTACGTCTAGCTGGGTTTAAAAAATAATCTATTTCTTTAGTGGCCCCCGCAATTACGTCTAGCGCCAAAAATGGTAGGGAAATAAAAAACCTCTTGGGAATTATATTTAAAAATAGGATTCAATGATAGGAATTAACGAAATTAAAAGCAGTATATTACAGCAAGGGTTGTAACTTTGTATTTAAAGTTAACCCCATCCACATTACAAGCTAGCCAAAGATAGGGGTCGCTCGAGCTCCCACCCACATATGTAATAAGATGTTTCCAACTTCCACCAACATAAGTAACAAGGTGTTGCCGACTTTCTACCAACATAAGTAACAAGGTGTTGCCGACTTTCTACCCACATATGTAACAAGGTGTTGCCGACTTTCTACCCACATATGTAACAAGGTGTTGCCGACTTTCTACCCACATATGTAACAAGGTGTTGCCGACTTTCTACCCACATATGTAACAAGGTGTTGCCGACTTCCTACCAACATAAGTAACAAGGTGTTGCCGACTTTCTACCCACATATGTAACAATATGTTGCCGACTTCCATCCACGTATGTATTAGTTGTCAATCGAGATTTGAAACTTGCCGACTATTTTCCCCCATTTGGATATTTCTGGCTAGACTTTATTTTCAATTCTAAATCTAAAACTTGTGCAAGAAGAGAATGAACAATGCGACAAACCAAAACTTGTGCAAGAAGAGAATGAACAATGCGACAAACCAAAACTTGTGCAAGAAGAGAATGAACAATTCGACAGACCAAAACTTGTGCAAGAAGAGAATGAGCAATGCGACAGACCAAAACTTGTGCAAGAAGACAATGAACAATGCGACAGACTAAAACTTGTGCAAGAAGACAATGAACAATGCGACAGACTAAAACTTGTGCAAGAAGACAATGAACAATGCGACAGACCAAAACTTGTGCAAGAAGAGAATGAACAATACGACAGACCAAAACTTGTGCAAGAAGAGAATGAACAATGCGACAGACCAAAACTTGTGCAAGAAGAGAATGAACAATGCGACCAACCAAAACTTGTGCAAGAAGAGAATGAACAATGCGACAGATCAAAACTTGTGCAAAAAGAGAATGAACAATGCGACAGACCAAAACTTGTGCAAGAAGAGAATGAACAATGCGAAGGACCAAAACTTGTGCAAGAAGAGAATGAACAATGCGACAGAACAAAACTTGTGCAAGAAGAGAATGAACAATGCGACAAACTAAAACTTGTGCAAGAAGAGAATGAACAATGCGACAAACTAAAACTTGTGCAAGAAGAGAATGAACAATGCGACAGACTAAGGCTTGATAGATCGCCCATGACCGATCATATTACACTGCTCGTGTGCCATCAATGGACCGATAAGTTATTGATCGCCTTGATTATTTCAGGACAGATCGATGCCATCTATAATTACGAATGGATGTTTGAAATAAAATAGCACGCTTTGTACAACGCTGATGGCATTACTAGTAGGCCTACACGCCTTACAAGTTGTTTTTTTTCTTTATGTAAAACCAAGAGGCTTTACTTTCGGCGGATTATATATATATATATATATATATATATATATATATATATATATATATATATATATATATATATATATATATATATATATATATATATATATATATATATATATATATATATATATATATATAAGACCTGTAACAGTCATTATGACCTACTAATGTTTGTCACAAAGACCTACGACATTGATTATGACCTACTAATGTTTGTCACAAAGACCTATGACAGTGATAATGAGCTACTGTTTTCCTCAAACCCTACAACCGATAGCCCGACACGGCGTCTAGGAAACTATGGACGATGTTTCCCATTGATTAGCTCCGATACATTTGACGCTCGGATTTCACATAAAATAGGTCCACACTCATGACCTATGCATAGCGGCAATACGCGGGTAATCTACCGTGAATTAACCTATCATTGATACAAAACGTGTTCAAAAGGCATTTCCGTATAAAGCATGCATGACACTTTGCAACCAATATATCAACCAACTCGATTTAAATTCTGGGCTGGTGTTTTTCCAAACTCAGCTTATGATGAAATTAAAAGCGCCCCAAGTTAACAGGCATAAAATAGACCACATGAATTTCATGGTAAAATAAGCTACATAGTAGCCAGATCTAGAACCCACCCCAGACAAAAACTTGTGCTGTAGAATTACCAACTAAACATCCTAGCGCAAATGTGGGTGTATTTGGCACATTTTACAGCACCAAATATTTTATCATAGTGACATTTGATTGGAATCCTCACTGTCGTGGATCCAACTTGGAAGAATAGTCTGAATACGGTGGAGAGGTGTGGTTTATGCTTGTCAGTGGGTCCATGAGAATGAGAATGATGAAGATGACGTTAATCCTTGAATCACATTAGCAGTTTCTTAAAAGCATCTCCCAGGGGGGGGGGGGGGAGAGAGATACAATGCCCTTCAAAGCACGTCAATCTACCAACATATATATATATATATATATATATATATATATATATATATATATATATATATATATATATATATATATATATATATATATATATATATATATATATATATATGTGTGTGTGTGTGTATGTGTGTGTGTGATTTTCTTTACCTATAAATAAGTCAAACGTTTGCTTGTAGACGGTGGTAATGACGAGGGCGCGGGGGGGGGGGGGTTAACTCAAATATAGTAAGTAAAAGCCAGATTTTAAAAAAAAATAATAGTTAGGAACGGCTGTTGTAGACATAGATTACGATGCGGGAATTGGAGTCCTGTTACCTAATCATTCTTCAAATCCTAGAGAAATTTCAGTTTTATCCCTAATTGGGAAAACGATTTCCCGTTCCATTGATGTTATGAGAACTTTTTAAATTATGTTTATCTTTAACACTGAATTTCTTCAATACATTCGCGCATAGTTATAAACTTAAAACGAAAGGGGAATTTTATGTTCAGGCTACAAATCTACATAAATAATCACAATTTTAAAATATCGAAGTCTATGGGTCCTGACATCAGTAATGATGAAAGCTTTTAAGCCATATTAATTAGTACATAACTAATGGAGGTTGTGTAGGCCTGGAATTATAGAACAAAAATAACAAAATGTAGGCTGTACGTTGTCTTTAGGTAACTATTTATTGAAACCAAGGCCTACCAACAAAAGTGGTCAAAGGCACAATTTTTCAAAACAATTTTCGCATAAGGTTTTACTTTTAAAAACAAAAACATTTAAAATGAAAAATAAATAACGAATGCATGCTTAGACATGCTACGCTTGTTATACATTAAGTTTAAAATGGATAAACTTGGTATTTTTAGAGCCAAAATGTTTTTACAACAATTTCATAAGTTTCTGTATAAAGTCACTTACCTCCAATACAGACATGTTTTATTCCTTTAATCTGCCATTAAACGACATTTGTTTACCTTGGTGATTACTGCTCTAATTAAAGTCAAAGGTAGGCGGGTCCTGGCCAATATCTCGGAATCGTAGATATAAAAATAATCGACTACATATACTTGATGCTATATTTTAATGTTTGATTTTCTACAATTTATGTTATATGTATAATTAATAAATATATTAATTCTTCTTATATCAAGTGAATTAGTTTTGAAAAGTATCATTATTTGCATATAATTGATCTCTTACAGTAAATTAATTACGTACATAGTTAAAATTTAACTGTGATTTGGGCAAAGTCGACTACCTTGTTTATCGGCACATGCGCAAATCGGATCAAAACAGACATCCACTTCCTCTTAGAGGTTGTTACAGTTCTTGATTATTTTATTTATAAAATGTTTTTCTTTCTTACTAAAAAGAAAGATTGGAAATAAGAATTGACATTCCCTGTATCTAATAAATATAAGATTATACTTTAATTGATCTTTTAAAAGTGCACCCAATTAATATAAACATACTTATTAGTAAATATAGACGTACCTTCTAGATTCTAGATCTAGATCTCTAGATCTAGTTGTCACCGTACTGTTGTAGTGTAAGACGAGCTTTAGTAGTGAAAATTCAAAAAGATAAGGAAAAAATTAAAAATAAGCAAAAAGTAGAGAAATGCCATTCCCAAAACATTCAGATCATGAGGCTTAGTGAGTAATGAGTTTCAGTGAGTTAGTCATACCATTAGACTTAGAGCTACATACATTCTAAATAAAGAAACTTTAGGCCTACCTAAAATACTAAAAATACCTATTATTTAATTTAGCCTTAACCAAGTGTGACAAATAGATAATAAATAATAAGATGATAAGGCGTAGATCTAGGTCTACTGATCTATTCTATTCTAAGGTCTTATTTGCTAGATCTATTTATAGTAGGCTAGCAGTAGTATTTAGATCTAGAGTAATTAATACTAATTATTTACCAAACTAGTAAATTACTAAAGTATTAGTAAATAATAGCCTAGGCCTACTGCCTATAGTTAGTAAGTATATTTAAATTGTTAATTTTAGTATAATAATTAGGTTAAGTTTACTTAGTTTAAAGTTTAAGTCTAACTTAGTTGGCCTAGTAGATCTAATTATTACACTTAGAATCTAAGTCAAAGTGAAGTCAGATTTGAAAAATAAAAAAAATTTATGAGCACCATTATTTGCCAGTGTCTGCTAACTATTTAAATTATAATTATGTAGGCTATGCCCAAAATTCACACAAATTGTTTAAATTTGGGTAAAAATAGGCCTAATAACTAATATTTATAGAAATATTTAAACACTTTTTATTTAATTTACGTTATAGCCCCAGTGTAGGGATAGGCCTATAAAAAATTTCTTTTCTTAACATTTAATTCAGTTAACTATGATTAGGCCTGTTAACCCCATTTAGACGTTGGCTTATTATTATATTATATAGGCTACCTTACCAGTTGTAGTTTAGTAGTAGGTTATTAAAACTAAAAAACTATTGCTTTACTATGCCTAAAATCCAAAACTTTATAACCAAGTATGAAAAATGCCTGAAATAAGCATTTGGTTTAATAATTAAAATTATTATAATTGAACTTATCATAATTTGCTTAAACCTAGTTTAGTTAGGCGAATGAAAAAATTTGAATGAACTTTTTCATGATTTCAGGAGTGTCTGGATCTGTTTATTATCAATGCAGTAACAAGAAAAAGTTGGTGAAATGAGTGGTGCAGCGGAACGATCTCCTGGATCTGCACCACCATCACTGTCGTATCTTTCATCTAAATTCAAGATGTCAGGTTTAGATGTGAAACCAAAAATTTTATGTGGAAGGGAAAGACCAGTTTACAAACATGCACAGCACACGCATAAAGCATTTGAATCTTTGAATGAAATGAGGAGGTAAGCAGACTTAGATTATTTAAAAGCATCACTTTCTTGTGTCATTGATAATATTTTTAGAGTGAATTAAATCGTTAGTCCTTTGAATCTTTCTTAACTAGAGTTTGCATCCGGGCTGGCTAATAAAAGATAATACGATGATAGTCAAACACATGCAAAATGAGACACTGTTTCAGCATGATTAATATTAACTTTTTTTTTGCAACTTTATCGTTAAAACCCCTTTAAGGTTTTAGAACTTAAGATATGTCTTATTAAAAAATGATTGGAATATTAATTAATATTAATTAATTTGAATACAAGAAATAACAATTGCTATGTACTTGATTTTTAAGAATAAGTGAAGAAAGAATGAAATGGTTGTAACCTCTCTTTCACAGGATGGGACTGCTGTGTGATGTGTGCATTGTGGCAGGAGAGCTGGAACTACATTGCCATAAATCAGTCTTAGCCTCATGTAGCCAATACTTTTATGCCATGTTCACCAATGAGATGTCTGAATCAAAGATGAAATACATCAAACTACAAGAAATCGACCCAACTGCTCTGGCATTGCTCATTGATTTTGTTTACACTTCAGAAATTCATGTCACTGAAGATAATGTTCAAGTAAGAAATCAAACTTTTTCCAAGTGCCTATTTTACTCGTTAAACATTTCTCTATGTAGGCTTAATAATTATCTCCTTGGTAATTTCAAATTTTATTAAGTTCCAGTCTCAAAACTATTTTGAAAGCTCATTTGTATTTTATGTAAAAGTAATCTTTTTAGCCATGTAAAATTTCCGAAGAATTTTGGCATGTTATGTTATTACTTAAGTTGGAAAGAAATTACTCAAAACAAGGGAGACAAGTTAATTAACCTTTTTTTTTTAATACAGAAAACGTCATATTGATTTGATGTTTTCCTTTTTTTTTTACAGACACTACTACCTGCAGCCAATATTTTACAAATCACGGAAGTGCGGGATGCTTGTTGTGAATTCCTGCAAGCTCAGCTTCATCCATCCAATAGTTTAGGTATCCGCGACTTTGCAGATTTACACGCTTGCCAAGATCTCTATAACTATGCCCAGACCTACACAGAACAACATTTTACGTAAGTAATGTGATTTGATGGAGCAATACTCTGATATATTGGACCTTTAGTCTATTGAAATAATTTTTGTAGACTCTCAAACTTATTATTTTTCCCTACAGAGAGGTTGTGCACTATGATGAATTTTTGTCCATGGATGTGGAGTCTGTGTGTAAGCTAATCTCAAGTGATAGACTGACAGTCACCTCGGAGGAGCAGGTTAGTGGCTTAAAATGTTTTAAGCTAATCTCAAGTTATAGACTGTTACCTCGGAGTGAAAAATTGGAAAATTCTTAAGCTGAAATGTTAAAAATATTTGTACCCCAACTTCTGTTGATATATTGTAGATATTGATTCTTGATAAATGGAAATGTTGTATGGTGCCTTTTCAGATAGTACAAATTATGTTGCAGATCTGGCTGCTACAAATGTTGTATGTTGTGGGTGCTACAAATGTTGTATGTTACAGGTGTATGAAGCTGTGATGGTCTTGTTGCTACAAATGTTGTATGTTGTGGGTGCTACAAATGTTGTATGTTGCAGGTGTGA
Organism: Physella acuta; assembly: GCF_028476545.2. Taxonomy (NCBI): domain Eukaryota; kingdom Metazoa; phylum Mollusca; class Gastropoda; family Physidae; genus Physella; species Physella acuta. Next base: position 344,822 of record NW_026732496.1, read on the forward strand.
GGGCTACAAATGCTGTATGTTGTGGGTGCTACAAATGTTGTATGTTGTGGGTGCTACAAATGTTGTATGTTGCAGGTGTATGAAGCTGTCATGTCCTGGGTCCACCACAACCTACCCGCCAGACAATCCTGTGTGGAACAGCTTCTGGAGAATGTTCGCTTGCCGCTGATGAACCAGGAATACATTGTACAAAAAGTTGAAGAGGAACCTCTAGTGAAGGCAAACTCCAGGTCTCTTTCTTTTAGTACACTGGATGTGTACACTTGATTTTCCTTATTTAAAAGCAAAAAATGTGTACAAATTTATTCTAATCAGCAAGTCAATGAAACATTTTATCTTATTTTTAAACTATATCCATGTAAATGCATATATTCATGCAGCTTGTTTACTTCAAGATTTTATTTTACGTGTTTAAAAAACTAAGTTTATAGTTAATTTAAAATGATTATCCTGACACCACCCTGTTTTTTTTTAAAGTAAGAGTTAAGCCCCTTTTGTCATCGCTTTTATCAGAAAAAAAGCATAATTAATTATGTTTTAGTTGATGTGTTAAGTTTTATCTTACCTTGTAGGTGTAAGGATTACCTTATTGAAGCCATGAAGTATCATTTGCTGAAAACAGATCAAAAACCACTGTACAAAACTCCGAGGACTCAGCCTAGGAACCCTATTGGCCTGCCTAAAGTAATTAGTTTTTTTAATTCTTCTTTAACTGTTGTTACACTACTTTCTTCTATCCACAGACAGGGATTGGCTGTTTATCATTGACACATTAGTGTTGCTTTTGTAATTATAATAAAACATGTTTGTTACAACTTTATCCTATCCTATTGGAGTTTTCTTTCAAACATCTGCAGGTGCTACTTGTGATAGGGGGTCAGGCACCAAAAGCTATTAGAAGTGTAGAGTGCTACGACTTCCAGGAGGAGAGGTGGTACCAGTTAGCTGAGATGCCTTCACGCAGATGTAGATGTGGTAGGTACAGTAGATATAGATGTGGTAGGTACAGCAGATGTAGATGTGGTAGGTACAGCAGATGTAGATGTGGTAGGTACAGTAGATGTAGATGTGGTAGGTACAGTAGATATAGATGTGGTAGGTACAGCAGATGTAGATGTAGTAGGTACAGCAGATGTGGTTGGTTTAGCAATAATGGTAAGTAAAGAATGGTCTAGTCTAGTGAGCTTTCATGTATTTCTAGGTGTGGCAGTATTAAATGGTCTAGTCTATGCTGTGGGGGGATTCAACGGCTCCCTGCGTGTCAGAAGTATTGATGTGTATGACCCACTGAAAGACACCTGGAACTCATGCCCTAGTATGGAAGCAAGGAGAAGCACTCTGGGTGTTGCTGTGCTCAATGGCTACATCTACGCTGTTGGAGGATTTGATGGTGCTGCTGGTAGGAAGAATTGGTCTCTAACATTTCTTCTAGTGATTCATGTTGTCTTAAAAATTTAGATCTAAATACAATATAAAGTCTAGTTTTAAACTCAATAGAAAAAAATATGCAAATATATAATTGAATTTTTTCAGTTGGTTTGAAATTTCAATTACACTATTGGAAAATCAATAATGGTTATCCAAAATTTGAATGCAGACATTTGCCTTCCTATATTTTTTCTATAACCTTGTTAATTGAATGGATGTAAAGCCATCCAGCAAACAGTCTTTTCCTCCTGAAGTTGCTTCTTTATCATGTTTCATCTAGCTGTGATCTTTTTTTTTAATTACAGTTCAGTTTTTGTTCTAAAGTTAATACCAAATCTTGTAGAGCTGTTGGCCTGTACCAACATTGTCTACTTTTATGATATACAGTCTTTGTATCTCCACCTCACTACCTCTCACAGTGCAAACTTTTAACTTCGCCATCTTTTAATGAATACTCTCAGCATGACGTGATGAAAGTTTTTTTTTTAAATAAGTTAAATTTTTATTCAGTGCAACAATTCAAGTTTATTCACTTTCAGTTCATTTGTTTAACAAAACACACTGCACTTGTGCAACATTGTTTGTGTACCATCATTACAGTAGAGTTTGTTTGTTACTTGATCTGTTTGTTTGTTTGTTGTTAGGTCTTGACTCTGCTGAATATTTTGATGTTCTAGACATCACCATAAAGCTTGTGTGTTACTTGATCTGTATGTTTGTTTGTTGTCAGGTCTTGACTCGGCTGAATATTTTGATGTTCGAGCTGGGATGTGGAAAACTATGGCCAGTATGTCAACAAGAAGAAGTAGTGTGGGCGTCGGTGTTGTTGGAGGTCAGTTGTTGTTTTAATCTGACTCAGTGGAGGTTTTATGCTGACAAGCAAATTTTGTTTAAGGTACAGGATAGACAATATGAGCAGTTGGTCTAAAAATATCCTGTATTCCTAAAGTTTAGTTAGATAATATAATATGTTGGTCTAAAAATATTCCGTTACCCTAAAGTTTAATTAGACGATATAAGCATTTGGTCTAAAAATATTCTGTATTCATACAGTTTAGTTAGACGAAATAAGCAGTAGGTGTAAACATATTCTGTACAACTAAAGTTTAGTGTGATGCTGTAAAATGTTCTGTACAACTAAAGTTTAGTGTGATGCTGTAAAATGTTCTGTATCCCTAAGGTCTGCTGTATGCTGTTGGTGGGTATGACGGCGCCTCCAGGCAATGCCTTAGCTCTGTGGAGTGCTACAACCCTTTCTGTGACACCTGGTCCATCGTGGCAGAAATGTCTTGCAGGCGGAGTGGGGCAGGTGGGTTGTCACGTGCTAGTCCTGTTGTATGAGTGGGTTGTCACATACTAGTGCTATTGTATGGGTGGGTTGTCACATGCTAGTGCTGTTGTATGGGTGGGTTGTCACATACTAGTGCTATTGTATGGGTGGGTTGTCACACACTAGTGCTGTTGTATGGGTGGGTTGTCACATACTAGTGCTATTGTATGGGTGGGTTGTCACATGCTAGTGCTATTGTATGGGTGGGTTGTCACATACTAGTGCTATTGTATGGGTGGATTGTCACATACTAGTGCTATTGTATGGGTGGGTTGTCACATACTAGTGCTATTGTATGGGTGGGTTGTCACATACTAGTGCTATTGTATGGGTGGATTGTCACATACTAGTGCTATTGTATGGGTGGGTTGTCACATGCTAGTGCTATTGTATGGGTGGGTTGTCACATGCTAGTGCTGTCCTGTTGTATGGGTGGGTTGTCACATACTAGTGCTATTGTATGGGTGGGTTGTCACATACTAGTGCTATTGTATGGGTGGGTTGTCACATACTAGTGCTATTGTATGGGTGGGTTGTCACATACTAGTGCTATTGTATGGGTGGGTTGTCACATACTAGTGCTATTGTATGGGTGGGTTGTCACATGCTAGTGCTATTGTATGGGTGGGTTGTCACATACTAGTGCTATTGTATGGGTGGATTGTCACATACTAGTGCTATTGTATGGGTGGGTTGTCACATGCTAGTGCTATTGTATGGGTGGGTTGTCACATACTAGTGCTATTGTATGGGTGGGTTGTCACATACTAGTGCTATTGTATGGGTGGGTTGTCACATACTAGTGCTGTTCTGTTGTTTGATGGACTTATGTTGTTGTATGATTGATTAATATTGTTTGTTGGACCATTGCAGGAGTGGGTGTTGTAGATGGATTGTTTTATGATGGACTAAAGTTGTATGATGAACTAAAGTTGTATGATGGATCATTGCAGGAGTGGGTGTTGTAGATGGAATGTTGTACGCTGTGGGGGGCCATGATGGACCACTGGTGAGAAAAAGTGTAGAGGCCTACAACCCTGAAACCAATACCTGGATAGCTGTGGCAGACATGCATTTGAGCAGACGTAACGCAGGTGAGACATTAATCCGACCCTCACTATAGCAACTATTTTTGGATTTAACTGTTACTGAAACTTTACCCACCTTTTGAGGATTTGATCTTTACATTGTTCTCTTATTTTATTAAATCACTTCCCTAGATACTTGAAGATAAAACCATTCAATTTGTACATGATATTATGAAGTAAATGCCAACATAAATTCTGCTGATGTAGTTGTTTTCCCTCCATGAAGGTGTGGTCGCCAACTGTAATAAGCTGTATGTGGTGGGGGGAGACGACGGCTCCTCAAACTTGGGGTCAGTGGAGGTCTACGACCCTTCGACCAATAAATGGACACTGCTGCAGTCTAGCATGATGACTGGACGCTCTTATGCGGGGGTCACTGTTATAGAGCGACCCCTGATGTAGACACATGTGTCAGTTATACTGCGACCCCTCTAGTAATGTAGGGGTCACTGTTATAGAGCGACCCCTGATGTAGAGACAAACGTATCCTACAAATGGCATTGATTGTGCAATTCCTGGATATCAAGGCTCAGCCACTCAGATGTTTACAGGACTGACCATACAAGCTGTACAGGAGTCTTTAGATCAGTGGTTTGAAGTTAGCCACAAGTTGTTTAGCATGATAAGTTGTGAAGGAGTCTTTAGATCAGTGGTTTAAAGTTAGCCATAAGTTGTTTAGCATGAGTTGTGAAGGAGTCTTTGGATCAGTGATTCATAATGAGCCTATGTTGTAAGGCATGACAAGTTCTACAGTAGTCTTTTTCAGAGGTTTATAATCAGCCATATGTTGTAAAGCATGACATATTAATTCATAACTAACCAGGCACTGTCATTGGTCTATTTTTAGACCAGACGTATCTGTGTCTAGTAAATCATGAACTGACGTATTACATGTAGCAGCAACTGTAGCATACACTGTGCACTACTAACTACTAGTCTAGATGTTTTATTTTGTTTACATTAGTCTAAATAATAACAGTAGATGATTAGTTAATAAGCAGTTGCTTGAAACAGTCTTTGAACAATGCACTACCCCTGTGTCAGCATTGAATAGGTTGATGAAATATTGATCAAATATCCCGCATGCCCCAAGTTTAAATGTAAACACTAGCTCACTTTCATCTCATTTTAACATCAGCCATCTTGATGTAACCATAGCAACCACTTCAAGCCGAAGTAGGGCCTACTTTATTTCTAGTTTAACTAAGTTATTGAATGATTTTCATTCAAATAAACAGATTATTGATCAGTAATATTTGATCTAATTTTTCATTGTTCTAATGATTTGAGTTCATCAGACCAAGTGATTGTTTTATTTATCACATATGTGTACGCATGTTTTGTTTACATGACTTTGTATTTTACATTTCCATACATTATGGAGATTAGAAGTTTTGACACTTTTAGCTAGTCTTTCTAAAAAATTGATTTTGTTGTTCATGCTCTGCCATACAAAAATGTAAATTGTATTTTTTAAATATGTAAAAATAATTGTGGATTTGTTGGAATCACTGTGGGGTCCATATGTGAAACAAATGTGAATATGACTAAAACCTGTGGGTCCATTTTTTTTTTAAATGTGGATTTGGCAATGTGGGGTCCATTAAGTTTTTGTTGATTTTGTTTTGATTTGGTTGACCACCTGCGACCTACCAAAGGTCAAATTGTGTTTCCACATGGCAGACAAGTGTGCCATGTTGTTTACTGGATCTCTCTTGTTATCTGTTTCTCTTTCAGCTGTTGTGGCATCCAGTTAATAGAACACACACCAGTTTATTACAATCTATTTCTGAGGTTTTGGTGCAATATGTCAGGTCCCATTTTGTTATCAGTTTATAAATAGTTCAGTCTGCATAATTGATGTTTTTTTATTTGCCGGAGGAAGTGGTGTCAAAGGTTAATGAAAGACTTCTATAGAACAAATAATGTGCGCTGATGTAGATGCCGGTGTACTTTTGGCGGCTTATTGATAATTATGGGGGTTTTTTTATACCTGGGCTGTCTTTCTTTTGATGGGATTGGGTTGATCATTTAATAATCTTTTTTTTTTCTAATTTCATTTACTGTTTATGCTGTAAAAAGTCAAGTTTTTAAATTGAGTTTAAATAATTAAGAAAGATTAGAGCCACCTCTTGCAAAGAAAGTTTTATATCTTCAGTTGTGTGAATAGGCTTATCTCTTGGTTTATTTCTCCAGTTGTGTGAATAGGCTTATCTCTTGGTTTATTTCTTCAGTTGTGTGAATAGGCTTATCTCTTGGTTTGTTTATTCAGTTGTGTGAATAGGCTTATATCTTGGTTACACTTGTTATGTTGCTGTTGTTTGTAGCTTGTTGTTCAATATTTAGTCAGCAGCAATAACAACCTTGAGCATGCTGGGAAATTTTGTTTTTATGTTGAATGGGTCCAGCAGTTGGAGTGTAGGTGCCATTAGGATGTTGTTATTCTTGTTGGGGGGGGGGGCAGTGTCATCCAATAAATAAAACATTACTCATGGGGGGGGGGGGGGTATAAATAAGTGTGACTTTAAAATTTCTAGCATTTAAATAAACCTTTTGGTTAAATTAAAGCTTAGCACTTATTTCTCAATTTTGTAAAAAACAAACATTTAAAAATGCAATAAATATGAATTAATCAATGTACCTAATGTTGACCTGGGTTGACGAAAACTTACAATAGTGATTAGCAATTTTCTTTACAAAATCAGCCTGACTATAACTCAACTTATATTTGGCATATTACTTTTTTCTATTGTTGAGGTAAATAACTCAATTAATATTCTGATTAAAAATAAACAATTTTAGGTGGGGAAAAGGTCTGGCTTTTTGTGACAATGACAGGATGTGTAGGATTAAAATGTGTAAAAATGTATGGGAGACCCCTTGTGCATAATGTGTGAAACTGAACATTTTTAAAAACCCTAAATATTGGCCACATTTAATACCTTCATCTGTCATTATATTGTCTGCAGCATTACATGATAGGCAATCAAAATATGAAAAACTTTTCTACCATATTTTTTTATTTTCCTTTCATATGACTGGCATCTCTCCTCCATAGGTAAACATGTTTACTTTTTCTCTTTCCTCCATAGGTAAACATGTTTACTTTTTCTCCCCTCCATAGGTAAACATGTTTACTTTTTCTCTCTCCTCCATAGGTAAACATGTTTACTTTTTCTCTCTCCTCCATAGGTAAACATGTTTACTTTTTCTCTCCCCTCCATAGGTAAACATTTTACTTTTTCTCTCTCCTCCATAGGTAAACATGTTTACTTTTTCTCTCTCCTCCATAGGTAAACATGTTTACTTTTTCTCTCTCCTCCATAGGTAAACATCTTTACTTTTTCTTTCTCCTCCATAGGTAAACATCTTTACTTTCTCTCTAATCAAACATTTTAGTCTGGTGGACTGTCCACCCTACTTGCGCCAGTGTTTGGTGATCTTTTTTTCTGGGGTTACATTTTATTGGACACTGTGGGCTGTGGCACCTATAATATTGATACTGTGGCACCTGTAATCTTGATATTGTGGACTCTGGGACCTGTAGACTTGATACTGTGGATTGTGGCACCAGTAATCTTGATACTGTATACCAAGTCATTTGTTCTGAAGTAGATGAGCAACATTTAAATGTGCTCCATGCATGTTTGTGATGTGGACCATAGGTAGCCAATGTTTGAGTGAACTAGATCTGACCTGTACATGTGATCAATTGATTCCATTTGATTGAATGAAACGAACAATTTTTTTTTCAAATGACAGTGATAATATCCTAAAACTTGATTGTGTGTGATATAAGAATGGGTGTGATGTTGGGATGGGTGTGATGTTATGATGGGTGTGTTGTTAGGATGGTTGGGTCTCAATCAATGTTGTATTACACAACAGGATGATTTGTGTGATGTGTGCATAACATAATGATGGTGTGACAGTTTGTACAACATGTTTGTGACACGTACAACATAATTATTGTGTGACAGTTCGTACAACATAAAGATGGTGTGGCAGTTTGTACAACATAATGATGGTGTGGCAGTTTGTACAACATAAAGATGGTGTGGCAGCTTGTACAACATAATGATGGTGTGGCAGTTTGTATAACATAATGATGGTGTGACAGTTTGTACAACATGTTTGTGACACGTTGTACAACATAATTATTGTGTGACAGTTTGTACAACATAAAGATGGTGTGGCAGTTTGTACAACATAATGATGGTGAATGTTTGTACAACATAATGTTGGTGTGGCAGTTTGTACAACATAATGATGGTGTGGCAGTTTGTATAACATAATGATGGTGTGACAGTTTGTACAACATGTTTGTGACACGTTGTACAACATAATGATGTGACAGTTTGTATAACATAATGACGGTGTGTATCTATATACAAAATAACGTTGTGTATTTGTGTACAATATAATGTTAATGATAATCATTGTGAATATTTAATGGTCATTAATAAATGCTTCAGCTCAGCTAGCTCATGCTGTTTTCACTCAGTTTCTTTTCTTTGCTCTCAGTTTTTTAACAACCAGATGCTTACTTTTGTTTACAGATGTGATATTTTCTTTCAGCACTGGTTTATGATTGTGTGGGGTATATATTCATTATCTGGTTGTACCCGTGCCAAATTTTGGGTTTAGAGCTGTAACTCCACCTTCATCAAACAAAGTTCTGGTCATACATTGTCCATCCCACGTCCCTAACAGTACATTGTCTCCCCTTCGTCACTAGTAAAACATTGTCTCCCCTCCGTCACTAGTAAAACATTGTCTGTCCTTCGTCAGTAGTAAAACATTGTCTCCCCTCCGTCACTAGTAAACCATTGTCCTCCCCCCCCCCCCCCCGTCACTAGTAAAACATTGTCTCCCCTTCGTCACTTGTAAAACATTGTCTCCCCTTCGTCACTAGTAAAACATTGTCTCCCCTTCGTCACTAGTAAAACATTGTCTCCCCTTCGTCACTAGTAAAACATTGTCTCTCTGTCCGTCACTAGTAAAACATTGTCTCCCCTCCGTCACTAACAGCTGATGATTCTCTCCCCTGCATCACTCACACATAGCCATGTGTTGGCTACAAATGTTACTCATACTACTCTGGAGTCCGCCTCGGGACGGTGTGAGCAGCTTACTGTGGACAAGGCCAGAATCCTCCCCCTAATTTTTCGCTATATCATGACGGCTATAGTTTAGAAGCTCCAATCGTACAAACAAAAAATTATGATTCCCTTTATATTGAAGGAAATAGGCGAAATTGAAAAAAAAATTCGTTCTCTCTATATATACAATGTCTTCAGCTCCAACCAGAATGTTGGACGTTTAAAGTTTGACGTCAACCGTGCCCTCATTACCGGACTTCTGAAGCTGAGCTGCCGGTCTTCTACAACGACACATGGCCTTGAACTTGGGGTTACACATGGCCCTGAACTTAGGGCTACACATGGCCTTGAACTTGGGGTTACACATGTAGTAGATGGGGAAGTTGACGGAGGAGTTGACCAGTTCAAGCAGCTTCCTCAGGCTGTTGATGACCAGGTAGATGTTGCTGTACCTGTGGCCGAGGGCGAACTCGTGCACCACCTCACCGGTCAGGTTGGAGATGACCTTGGGCGTGTTGCTGACGATGTACACCACGGAGATGACCTTGGGCGTGTTGCTGACGATGTACACCACGGAGATGACCTTGGGCGTGTTGCTGACGATGTACACCACGGAGATGACCTTGGGCGTGTTGCTGACGATGTACACCACGGAGATGACCTTGGGCGTGTTGCTGACGATGTACACCACGGAGATGACCTTGGGCGTGTTGCTGACGATGTACACCACGGAGATGACCTTGGGCGTGTTGCTGACGATGTACACCACGGAGATGACCTTGGGCGTGTTGCTGACGATGTACACCACGGAGATGACCTTGGGCGTGTTGCTGACGATGTACACCACGGAGATGACCTTGGGCGTGTTGCTGACGATGTACACCACGGAGATGACCTTGGGCGTGTTGCTGACGATGTACACCACGGAGATGACCTTGGGCGTGTTGCTGACGATGTACACCACGGAGATGACCTTGGGCGTGTTGCTGACGATGTACATCACGGAGATGAGCCCCACCTGCCGGATGATGTTCAAGTCACGGCTGGTCAGCCTTTGGTACACGCTCGGCTTCGGTTTGCCGGATCCGGTTGATGTCTCGCCGGATCCGGTCGGCCGTGTGGGGTTGCTGCTGACAGATATCCTGCGGAATTTCGCCGTTTCTCGGAGAGTGGTTGCCATGACAACGACGCAGACGACAAGGACGATTTGTGTCGTGAAGGGGACCAGCATGTCGGCGATTGCCCAGACCATGTTTTTAATGAGCTCTCTATTTTTAGAAACCCACAAACTGGGTCGAGTGACGTTGTTGACGGGGTCAAAGGTCTCCACCAGGCCCATGTTGGCCAGCAGAGGCACGTAGCCCAGCAAGGTGAAGGCCACAAAGCCCAAGATGACACCCAGACATCTGCGCCGTGTGAAGGCGTGTTTGAACGTGAGCGGTCTGACCAGAGTTTCTTCCAGGCATCTCTTCGGGGGGGCTTAGCCCCCCCCCGAAAATTTTTTACCGCCCCCCCCCCCCCCGAACGAAATGAAATTTATATAATTTATATAGAAAATATATACTTTTAACAGTGTCCGCCCCCCCCCCCCCCCGAAGAAAGTTTACCGCCCCCCCGAAGATTTCAAGTGCCCCCCCCGGAGAAAAAAGTCTGGAAGAAACACTGGGTCTGACGACGCACATGCACCTAGCCACGGCTAAAAACGTGATAACCAGCTGGATGGTGATGTACAGCATGATGCACACGTTCCCCAGATAGATGGACAGGCCGAAAGGCTGGACCCGGTAGATGGCGCGGCCTTGCACCATCTCGGCTATGTAGAAGGACGTTGACACGGCCATGCCCAGAGCCGTGATGATGAAACACATGTCCAGCGCTGACAGCACAAAGAAGGTCAAGGTCATCCCGTCCCCCAGACCCATGGAGATAAATGTCCACATGTTAAGAGAGTTCCCCACCACTCCAAAGATGGCGACCAGTATCCAGGCAAGCGTACAAAATATCAAGAATGTTTTGTAGTCCTCGTCGCTGATTAAGTTTGATGCTGTGTTTGTTATCGTCGAATTCGGCATTTTTACTGAGGTACGTGTAGTACCTTAAGCTGATAGTGCCACAAAAATGAAATCTTCTGATGGTGTTAGATTACTGGTAGGTAACTAAATGCTACAAATATGAATTGCGAATGTCAACATTAACAATTAACAACCCAAGTCCTACCATAGCCCTAACCATAATTTCTGGCCAGAAAACTAAACTTGAGTTCACAATTTTTCGAACAACCTAACACAACCATTTTCGGGAGAGTCTATTGTCGGACATCGATAATACCCATATTCCTGCTAGTCTATAAAAGAGTCACAGAGTCAGTAATATCTAACACAAATGTATGTCAATATTTCTCAGTTGTAAAGGGTCCTGAGCGGCTCCTGTGAGAGAGACAGAAAAATCATGGTCGTATTTATATACCCTACATCTAGATCAATATGTTGATCAACTGTCGCCCTCGGAGTTTTGACATTGGTTTTCGACCCCAACTTAAATACATTCTATTTGTACGTGTCATTAAATTAAAGTTTATTCATAAAAGTTCTATAAACAAAACTTTTCAACAGTGTAATTTGGAAGAGCCTACGTGTTTATAAAAGTTCATAAAAATCTTATAATTATTAAGAGATCAAATACTTTTTTTTTAATTATTTAAATAGACGAATACATTTTCTCAGATTTAGGATCAATTATTGTTCTTGTTGATTCCTCAACCTCGCCAAAAAACATTTTTTTTATAATGACAAAATGGATGAAAGCTGAATAGATGGCAAATAAAACTATTATTTGTCTAACAATTATTTCGGCGTTTAATGTATAAATTACACAAGCAAACCAACTTACCGCTGTTATAAAAATACACACGCATGTGTTCATCCGCGGCAACCTGGTTCCTTGCTGTTGATAAAATATAGGTCCTGAAAATTTCAGTTTTAAAAATTGCCTCAGCTGTTGGGCAATGGCGCATGCGCAAACAAACCCGGTTGAAAGTAAACAGTTCTCTTTCAAGTTGTATCATATGGGTTTTACAATGAGCCATCGTATTAATGACCTTGGTCATTAAGAAGAAAATTATTTGCAGTACCAAGTTCGTTAATTAATTGAAGTGGGGTGGGGGATTGAAAGGTTTTGACGTAATTTTTTTGTCAGTATCAATAAAATGTAGTCTAATTGACTAATTAAAGAGTAGAATCATTAAAACTAATCTTGTAGATGGCGAAATAATATTAAAGTACACGGTAGTCTAATTACGATAAGATAGATATGTTTGTCTTAATTATGCAATACAATTCAAACATCCGCTGTTTTTATTTTTTTTACTTGGTCAAATAGCGAGTCTCGACCATCAAGTAGCTCGACCATCGACCATCAAGTAGCTCGACCATCAAGTAGCACGACCATCAAGTAGCTCGACCATCAAGTAGCTCGACCAACGACCATCAAGTAGCTCGACCATCAAGTAGCTCGACCATCAAGTAACTCGACCATCAAGTAGCTCGACCATCAAGTAGCTCGACCATCAAGTAGCTCGACCATCAAGTAGCTCGACCATCAAGTAGCTCGACCATCGACCATCAAGTAGCTCGACCATCAAGTAGCTCGACCATCGACCATCAAGTAGCTCGACCATCAAGTAGCTCGACCATCAAGTAGCTCGACCATCAAGTAGCTCGACCATCAAGTAGCTCGACCATCGACCATCAAGTAGCTCGACCATCAAGTAGCTCGACCATCTACTATCAAGTAGCTCGACCATCAAGTAGCACGACCATCAAGTAGCACGACCATCAAGTAGCTCGACCATCAAGTAGCTCGACCATCAAGTAGCTCGACCATCAAGTAGCTCGACCAACGACCATCAAGTAGCTCGACCATCAAGTGGCTCGACCATCTAGTAGCTCGACCATCAAGTAGCTCGACCATCAAGTAGCTCGACCATCAAGTAGCTCGACCATCGACCATCAAGTAGCTCGACCATCAAGTAGCTCGACCATCAAGTAGCTCGACCATCAAGTAGCTCGACCATCAAGTAGCTCGACCATCAAGTGGCTCGACCATCTAGTAGCTCGACCATCAAGTAGCTCGACCATCAAGTAGCTCGACCATCAAGTAGCTCGACCATCAAGTAGCTCGACCATCAAATAGCTTGACCATCAAGTAGCTCGACCATTAAGTAGCTCGACCATTAAGTAGCTCGACCATCAAGTAGCTCGACCATCGACCATCAAGTAGCTCGACCATCAAGTAGCTCGACCATCAAGTAGCTCGACCATCAAGTAGCTCGACCATCAAGTAGCTCGACCATCAAGTAGCTCGACCATCAAGTAGCTCGACCATCATGTAGCTCGACCATCGACCATCAAGTAGCTCGACCATCAAGTAGCTCGACCATCAAGTAGCTCGACCATCAAGTAGCTCGACCATCAAGTAGCTCGACCATCGACCATCAAGTAGCTCGACCATCAAGTAGCTCGACCATCAAGTAGCTCGTCCATCAAATAGCTCGACCATCACGTAGCTCGACCATCAAGTAGCTCGACCATCAAGTAAGGGGCTCGACCATCAAGTAGCTCGACCATCAAGTAGCACGACCATCAAGTAGCACGACCATCAAGTAGCTCGACCATCAAGTAGCTCGACCATCAAGTAGCTCGACCATCAAGTAGCTCGACCATCAAGTAGCTCAACCATCAAGTAAGGGGCTCGACCATCAAGTAGCTCGACCATCAAGTAGCTCGACCATCAAGTAGCTCGACCATCAAGTAGCTCGACCATCAAGTAGCTCGACCATCAAGTAGCTCGACCATCAAGTAGCTCGACCATCAAGTAGCTCGACCATCAAGTAGCTTGACCATCAAGTAGCCCGACCATCAAGTAGCTCGACCATCGACCATCAAGTAGCTCGACCATCAAGTAGCACGACCATCCAGTAGCTCGACCATCAAGTAGCTCGACTATCAAGTAGCTCGACCATCGACCATCAAGTAGCTCGACCATCAAGTAGCTCGACCATCAAGTAGCTCGACCATCAAGTAGCTCGACCATCAAGTAGCTCGACCATCAAGTAGCTCGACCATCAAGTAGCTCGACCATCAAGTAGCTCGACTATCAAGTAGCTCGACCATCGACCATCAAGTAGCTCGACCATCAAGTAGCTCGACCATCAAGTAGCTCGGCCATCAAGTAGCTCGAACATCAAGTAGCTCGACCATCAAGTAGCTCGACCATCAAGTAGCTCGACCATCAAGTAGCTCGACCATCAAGTAGCTCGACCATCAAGTAGCTCGACCATCGACCATCAAGTAGCTCGACCATCAAGTAGCACGACCATCAAGTAGCTCGACCATCAAGTAGCTCGACCAACGACCATCAAGTAGCTCGACCATCAAGTAGCTCGACCATCAAGTAACTCGACCATCAAGTAGCTCGACCATCAAGTAGCTCGACCATCAAGTAGCTCGACCATCAAGTAGCTCGACCATCGACCATCAAGTAGCTCGACCATCAAGTAGCTCGACCATCGACCATCAAGTAGCTCGACCATCAAGTAGCTCGACCATCAAGTAGCTCGACCATCAAGTAGCTCGACCATCGACCATTAAGTAGCTCGACCATCAAGTAGCTCGACCATCAAGTAGCTCGACCATCAAATAGCTCGACCATCAAGTAGCTCGACCATCAAGTAGCTCGACCATCAAGTAGCTCGACCATCAAGTAGCTCGACCATCAAGTAGCTAGACCATCAAGTAGCTCGACTATCAAGTAGCTCGACCATCGACCATCAAGTAGCTCGACCAAAAAGTAGCTCGACCATCAAGTAGCTCGACCATCAAGTAGCTCGAACATCAAGTAGCTCGACCATCAAGTAGCTCGACCATCAAGTAGCTCGACCATCAAGTAGCTCGACCATCAAGTAGCTCGACCATCAAGTAGCTCGACCATCGACCATCAAGTAGCTCGACCATCAAGTAGCTCGACCATCAAGTAGCTCGACCATCAAATAGCTCGACCATCAAGTAGCTCGACCATCAAGTAGCTCGACCATCGACCATCAAGTAGCTCGACCATCAAATAGCTCGACCATCAAGTAGCTCGACCATCAAGTAAGTCGACCATCAAGTAAGGGGCTCGACCATCAAGTAGCTCGACCATCAAGTAGCTCGACCATCAAGTAGCACGACCATCAAGTAGCTCGACCATCAAGTAGCTCGACCATCAAGTAGCTCGACCATCAAGTAGCACGACCATCTAGTAGCTCGACCATCAAGTAGCTCGACCATCAAGTAGCACGACCATCAAGTAGCTCGACCATCAAGTAGCTCGAGTATCAAGTAGCTTGACCATCGACCATCAAGTAGCTCGACCATCAAGTAGCTCGACCATCGACCATCAAGTAGCTCGACCATCAAGTAGCTCGACTATCAAGTAGCTCGACCATCGACCATCAAGTAGCTCGACCATCGACCATCAAGTATCTCGACCATCAAGTAGCTCGACTATCAAGTAGCTCGACCATCGACCATCAAGTAGCTCGACCATCAAGTAGCTCGACCATCAAGTAGCTCGACCATCAAGTAGCTCGACCATCAAGTAAGGGGCTCGACCATCAAGTAGCTCGACCATCAAGTAGCTCGACCATCAAGTAGCTCGACCATCAAGTAGCACGACCATCTAGTAGCTCGACCATCAAGTAGCTCGACCATCAAGTAGCTCGACCATCGACCATCAAGTAGCTCGACCATCAAGTAGCTCGACTATCAAGCAGCTCGACCATCGACCATCAAGTAGCTCGACCATCAAGTAGCTCGACCATCGACCATCAAGTAGCTCGACCATCAAGTAGCTCGACCATCAAGTAGCTCGACCATCAAGTAGCTCGACCATCAAGTAGCTCGACCATCAAGTAGCTCGACCATCAAGTAGCTCGACCATCAAGTAGCTCGACCATCAAGTAGCTCGACCATCAAGTAGCTCGACCATCAAGTAGCTCGACCATCGACCATCAAGTAGCTCGACCATCAAGTAGCTCGACCATCAAGTAGCTCGACCATCAAGTAGCTCGACCATCAAATAGCTCGACCATCAAGTAGCTCGACCATCAAGTAGCTCGACCATCAAGTAAGGGGCTCGACCATCAAGTAGCTCGACCATCAAGTAGCTCGACCATCAAGTAGCACGACCATCAAGTAGCTCGACCATCAAGTAGCTCGACCATCAAGTAGCTCGACCATCGACCATCAAGTAGCTCGACCATCAAGTAGCTCGACCATCAAGTAGCTCGACCATCAAGTAAGGGGCTCGACCATCAAGTAGCTCGACCATCAAGTAGCTCGACCATCAAGTAGCTCGACCATCAAGTAGCACGACCATCTAGTAGCTCGACCATCAAGTAGCTCGACCATCAAGTAGCTCGACCATCAAGTAAGGGGCTCGACCATCAAGTAGCTCGACCATCAAGTAGCTCGACCATCAAGTAGCTCGGCCATCAAGTAGCACGACCATCTAGTAGCTCGACCATCAAGTAGCCCGACCATCAAGTAGCTCGACCATCAAGTAGCTCGACCATCAAGTAGCTCGACTATCAAGTAGCTCGACCATCGACCATCAAGTAGCTCGACCATCAAGTAGCTCGACCATCATGTAGCTCGACCATCAAGTAGCTCGACCATCAAGTAGCTCGACCTTCAAGTAGTGAGTTTCGACCATTAAGTAGCTCGACCATCAAGTAGCTCGACCATCAAGTAGCTCGACCATCAAGTAGCTCGACCATCAAGTAGCTCGACCATCAAGTAGCTCGACCATCGATCATCAAGTAGCTCGACCATTAAGTAGCTCGACCATCAAGTAGCTCGACCATCAAGTAGCTCGACCATCGACCATCAAGTAGCTCGACCATCAAGTAGCTCGACCATCAAGTAGCTCGACCATCAAGTAGCTCGACCATCAAGTAGCTCGACCATCAAGTAGCTCGACCATCAAGTAGCTCGACTATTAAGTAGCTAGTCTCGACCATCAAGTAATGGCCTTTTGATTTTTTGAGTACCACCATAAAGCGTCTAAATTATTATTGAAAAAAAAATTTGAAAAAAAAACGTTTTAATAAGGTTTTATAATTATGCACCGAAAAGGAGAAATGAATTATTTTCTTTAAATATATAATTACTCACTACTATTTAAACAACTGTTATCAGAAGCGTTGATCTCCTCTTTAGTTAAGGTATTCAATAAAAAAATTTCTTGACCCACGCGCCAAGTTTGAAAGAAATTGGTCAGCAGTGGTCGAAGTTTGCTCACCAGTGTCGACCCATGACGAAGCCTTTAGCAAGGCAGACAGACAAAAGAAACAGGGAAATAAGATAAATAAAAGCTTGTAGTAATAAAACCAAAACTTTTGAGGTGAAAACAACTTTGTTTGACGAGTAGGTCAGAACGTGTATGTTTGTCACACAACGACAGGCTGATATCAGACAGGTTTTTTTTTTATTATTTGATATGTTTTGTTACATGGTCTCATCAATACAAGCACGCACATCAATGTCTGCAACATGCTGGAATACAAGCTAAAACCAGTTGCTTAATTTAATTACGTATTTTCTACTAAGAAATCGTCCATAAATGACATCACACTCAGTTTCTTTCTTCGAAGAACGTCTACCGTGCCCCTCCCCCCCCCCCTCCTCGGAGAACAAAGTCTGAAAGAAACACGGATCACACTCCAATAAAGAAGGGTATCCTACTTTAGTGACGACGTGTTACAAGAGGGATGGGGGGGGGGGGGCAAAACGTGTGACGTCACACTTTACGTCAGGTAAAAAAAAATTTATTTAAGTATTTGTTGGCAGTTATTTCAATTTGTAAAATAAACTTTAATTTTGAAATAAAAATTAACCATTATACCTAATCATGTCCCAGATTAATCATAACCCAGGTTAATCCTGTCCCAGGCTTATCTTGTTCCGGGTTAATCCTGTCCCAGGTTAATCCAGCCCCAGGTTAATCCAACCCCATGCTTATCTTGTTCCGGATTAATCCAGCCCCAGGCTTATCTTGTTCCGGGTTAATCCAGCCCCTGACCAGGAAGAAATCGAGAAAGATTTAGCAGGTTTAGAGAGTGTGTGACGTCATCAAGTTGGAGGCTCTGACATTTTTTGTCTGACAGTGCGGAGGTTTCTTACTTTAAAGTATACGATGTACAGAGGAGATATTGTAATCGTGCAAAAAAAAACGTTTTACGCCTTCCTGGATCGGAAAAACATAGTTTTGCAATTTTGTCCGTATGTCTGCGTGTGTGTGTGTCTGTGTGTGTCCGTCTGTAAACACAATAACTTGAGTACCGTTACAGCTAGGTTGATAAAATTTCATATATAATAGGCCTATATATCCAATTTGCAGCTCTGTATCAACTTTTCAGCAATTTCCGGTAACCGAAAGTGGAACTTACTAAAGTTTTTGTTTTACAAAAGCCTATAACTTGAGTATTGTTTCAGATAGACGGACAAAATTTCTTTATACCGTTTACCGGAAGTAGTATTTTCCGATTTCTCAAAAACGCATACGAATTTATAAAGTACTAATATTCCGCACTATTATACACGCATTGTTTGCTGTTCACTTGGTGCGCAGTTCTTTTTTCTACGAAATTCTATTTTTAAAAGTTTAAGTAATTAAATATTGATTAAAAATCATGTCTACATCCCGAGTTGTCATCCCTCGTGGTGTAAAAGAAGTATATTCGAGAAAGTTTAGGGAAGATCACTCCCGCTTCTAAATCGACCAAAAAAAAACGTGACGTCCTGTATATCAAATTGAGTTTTTATTAAATTTTCACTAGATTACATTCTTCAATTAGTCAAGCAAATCTGCCGAATTTGATTTGATTAATTCTAAATGTGCACAGTGTTCTAAATTTTCCGTTACATCTGTAATAGATGGGTAGACTGACGGATGAGTTGACCAATTCGAAAAGTTTCCTCAAAGAGAAGATAACCATGTAGAGGTTGGTGAATTTGTTGCCCACGTTGTACTCCGGGATTGCCTCTGTTACCGAGTTAGAAATTATTTTTGGCGTGTTGCAGACGATGTAGACCAATGACACGACGGCAACTTGTCGAATGACCTGAAGCTCCTTGCCAGATAAGTTGTACACAGATAAAGCCAAATTGTTTTTCTTTCCAGAGTTTGCATTGATGTTTGTTTGTTCAATCAACGTTGATGAAGACGCTCTAAACTTCGAAGACTGCCTGAGGCACGATGCCATGACAACGAGACAAACAATGACTATAATCTGTGTAGCAAATGGGACAAATATTTCGGTAACAGCCCAAATTATGTTTTTAATTTGGTTTCGATTTTCCGAGGTCCAAAAACTTGGACGCGTCAAATTGAGACTTGGGTCAAATATAGGCACGATACCTGTCGTAGCTAGCACGGGTAGATTCGCTAGTAAAGTAAAGCAAGATATAACAAACAGCACAGCGCAGCAAACATTGCGGGTAAAGACGAACTTGAAGTGGAGCGGCTTAGCTATACACATGCAGCGCGCGATGGAGAGGAACGTGGTCACCAGCTGGATGTTGGATGAAAACAAAACCCCGATGTTCCCGAATGTCAGGCCAATGGCGTAAGGTTGGACACTGAAGACGACTTTTGGTATTTTATACTCAATCACGATGAGCATCGTGCCGACCGACATAGCTAGGCAGACGAGAATGTAGCATAGGTCAAGGATGGAGAGGACTAGAAAGGTCACGGTCACCCCATCGTTCAGCCCCATGGCAACGAATGTTTGGATGTTGACGTAGTTTCCCAGCGTGCCGGAAATGCAAACGGCAAACCACATGACAGCGAAAGCCGCCAAAAGCGTTGTGTAGAGATCGAAGCTTATGACACCGATACTGGTCAGTGTGTTCTGTGACGTCATGTTAGCAATGGCGGATTCCATCTCTCGCCTGGCCTGGTTGTTGAGGTGTGTGGGTGTCTTGATCTCTGTTGTTGATTTCCCTAGATGTCTTATGTTGATCTCTGTCGTTGTCGTGTTGATTCTGTGGATGTCTTATGTTGATCTCTGTTGTTGTAGTGTTGATCTCCGTAGAAGTCTAGGCGTGGGGCTCAATAAGAAATAAACTTTTATGTTGTAAGATACAACTTTAACTTGAATGTTAAAGCAATACCGCTTGCAATAATAGTTATTACTAATTAGGCAAACTCAACGAAAATTAGTTAATTACAACTGTTAATCACGGATTGCCGGCTTGTTTATTTCAACAGAAAGGAAATTTATTTAGATCTACTTATTAATAGGAAAAACTCAAACACATTTTTAGCTATTCTTAAATTGCCAAGAAAATTTACTCAAAGAAAAATCGTTAAATGATTGTGTGCGGAAAGAAAAACAATTATTGTGATTCTGAACGTAAAGCTAATTATAGGCTAGGCCTACTTCAATTAACGTTTTAAGTATAGGCCTATCCGAGGGACCACTGAAGATTATTGGTTGGTAAAAAAGGAAAATAGTTAGGTTTGCCAGCAAACTCTATTTTACCAGTCAGAAAACTATTTGTCGCCAAAATTAATTACAAATTTTATCAGAACAAATTGAAATAATTATATCCGCTGTTTTGAAATACTATATTATACGGAAGTATACAATGATAATTTTGTTAATTGAATTTTAAAATGTTAAAATGATCATAATTAAATCCCTGAAAATAAAATAAAAATATATTTTTTGTGTTTATTGGAGTTAGTTAAAAATAAAAACTCAGTCTACGCATGCGCTGTTAGTTGAGACCATACACAGTAGCTGACTGGTGAGGGGTGTGTAAGGCTGGTCTATGAAGACTTGACATCAAGACTTGACATCAAGACTTGACATCAAGACTTGACATCAAGACTTGACATCAAGACTTGACTTAAAGACTTGACATCAAGACTTGAGACGTGCAACATATTTATCAGACTAGTTGGTACCCCAGCACAGAGAAAGTTGTTTTATCAATACAAAAAGTCATTAATGAGAGTGGTTTGTTATAGAAAAATAAAGTCATACACCTATACTGGATACATTTGATGGAGCATTTCTATTGAGGCAAACATTTCTTACTTCATTAAAAAACCACAGGAATTAGAAAAGAATAAAATAAACACAAAACCTTTATAGAGATTTTTTTAATGCACTATAAATAAAAAGATAGGCCCACATTTACCTAAGCAATATTTAATTAAAAGTAAAAGATTAAAGCGTCGGTCGTTCAAGAATTCTTGTCAAAACGTTTTGCGAGCAATGCTTAAAAAGACCAGCTATATGATCCAGGCGTAATAAATAATAGCTGCAACGACATCAATAAATAGACTAATAAACAGACCAAATATTTCAATTCTTGATATTTTCAGGAAATTATTTTAACATTTTTTGTAGGGGAAGAAATTCCCCTAATTTTAAAATGTAAAGACAGGGGAGACTACAAAATAAAATCAATAGTGTAAACAGAGTTGTAGAACCTGCTCAGCAAACTCGATGTACTTGAGCGAGACTTTGATGTTCATTGATTGGTTGGAATATCGACGCTCTAACCAGTGTCAACATTCTAATTGCGGGCCTTCTAATCAAGGAAATCGTTCGCCTGCAAGCTGGGCAATGGGAATTACCAGAAATTTCTTTAAAATGTTAAATTATTTTTAAATAACAGGCCACATATATTCATAAATAGTCCCCCGTAGCATATTTGTAATTATATTTTAGCAATGTAACATTCTTCAACGTGACAAGGACATTGCCAGATAACCTCTAAATCACTCATGTATTTGCATCTAATTCACATTAGGAGGACATCCGTTTTAATTCTGTTATAGTGCACTATACTAAATCCGTCCCGTTCCCCCCCCCCCCCCCCACGTCACACCCAACAATAGTGTTCTTGTTTTTGGTGACCTTTCAACTTTTATATCAATAGATTTATACCTTGAGTAAAGAAACTAATTGGTTCTCTTTCTCGTAAATGGAAAAAAAAATATTTGTAAAAATGTTTCAGAAAATAAAACCAGGAAAAAGTTTTAAAACTGAGAGAATTTGATGTGACCACTTTCAAAAAGCTGACATTTGATGAATCTGTGCCAAAGACAGAAATCATTCAAGGCAGAAATTACACAAGACATAAATTATACAAGACACACATTACACAGACACAAATCACACAGACAGAAATCACACAGACACACATCACACAGACAGAAATTACACAAGACACAAATCATATAAGTCACAAATCACACAGACACAAATCACACAGACACAAATCGGTGACCAACCCGTGAAATGTGTTCACACGGTCGTGGCGAGAAAATATTTTTCTGGTCAGCTCACGTGTTTGTGTGTTGGTGTCGTCAGGACGCGTCCCCACACAGTCATCTAGCACAGCAGAACAGGGTAAGTGGTCGCTGTTAGTGGAACACTCTATGAGGTAACTTGTGGTGGTGTAAACTTCAGAGGTAACTTGTGGTGGTGTAAACTTCAGAGGTAACTTGTGGTGGTGTTAACTTGTAGTGTTGTAAACTTGTGGTGTTGTAAACTTTATTTAGAAATCTAGATCTAGAATCTAGATCTAACTGATGCTGAAACTTTCACTTGTTTAGCTGTAAACAAAAAGGATGTAGACATTAATGTTAGCGCTACTTAAACTGAAATTAGAATAAACTAAAATGTCCCCACAACTTCTGGTAGATCTTGAACTGGCAAAGGATCAAGTTAAGCTTACAAATGATAGTCAATAAATAAGAGTTTTAAAAGTTATTTATTTAGGCCTACATATTTTTATGATGTTAAAGTTAATGGGTTAGGTATGATTCAGGATTAAAAACAAATTCTCTTTAACTCTCAAGTGACTAACGTTTCCAAATTGTTAAAGCAAGATGGCCGACTCAAGCTACACAATCTCTCAACCTGCGGAAAACACGTCTCAAGAATCTGATGACTCATCGTCCTCTGAAGAAGTTGAAGAAGAAGAAATGGCAGAGGAACCTGAAGAAAGTCCCACAGTCACAAAGACAAAAGTTGACAAAGCCGAAAGTCCAAAGGAAAAATTACCAGCTCAAAAGCCCAGGGGTAAAAAACCCTTGACAAGCAAAGTTGCAAGCCCCAAGGCAAAAGTTGCAGTTCAACCGAAAAGCCCTAAAACAAAAGCTCCAGTTAAAACAAGAAGTCCAAAGCTTAAAGCCCCATCAGAGACCAAAAGCCCCAAATCAAAAGATCTGGCTGCAAAAGCCACTGAATCAAAAGCCCCAAAGCCTCAGACCCCCACAATGTACAACCTTGTCATAGATGCACTCAAGACCTGCACAACTTCTAAAGGGCTTACAATACAGGTATCACTAGTCCTCACCTACCATTGTCTCACAGGTATCACTTGTCCTCACCTACCATTGTCTCACAGGTATCACTTGTCCTCACCATTGTCTCACAGGTATCACTTGTCCTCACCATTGTCTCACAGGTATCACTTGTCCTCACCTACCATTGTCTCACAGGTATCACTTGTCCTCACCTACCATTGTCTCACAGGTATCACTTGTCCTCACCATTGTCTCACAGGTATCACTTGTCCTCACCATTGTCTCACAGGTATCACTTGTCCTCACCATTGTCTCACAGGTATCACTTGTCCTCACCTACCATTGTCTCACAGGTATCACTTGTCCTCACCATTGTCTCACAGGTATCACTTGTCCTCACCATTGTCTCACAGGTATCACTTGTCCTCACCTACCATAGTCTCACAGGTATCACTTGTCCTCACCATTGTCTCACAGGTATCACTTGTCCTCACCATTGTCTCACAGGTATCACTTGTCCTCACCATTGTCTCACAGGTATCACTTGTCCTCACCTACCATTGTCTCACAGGTATCACTTGTCCTCACCATTGTCTCACAGGTATCACTTGTCCTCACCATTGTCTCACATGTATCACTTGTCCTCACCTACCATAGTCTCACAGGTATCACTTGTCCTCACCATTGTCTCACAGGTATCACTTGTCCTCACCATTGACTCACAGGTATCACTTGTCCTCACCTAACATTGTCTCACAGGTATCACTTGTCCTCACCTACCATTGTCTCACAGGTATCACTTGTCCTCACCATTGTCTCACATGTATCACTTGTCCTCACCTACCATTGTCTCACAGGTATCACTTGTCCTCACCTACCATTGTCTCACAGGTATCACTTGTCCTCACCATTGTCTCACAGGTATCACTTGACCTCACCATTGTCTCACAGGTATCACTTGTCCTCACCTAACATTGTCTCACAGGTATCACTTGTCCTCACCTAACATTGTCTCACAGGTATCACTTGTCCTCACCTAACATTGTCTCACAGGTATCACTTGTCCTCACCTAACATTGTCTCACAGGTATCACTTGTCCTCACCTACCATTGTCTCACATGTATCACTTGTCCTCACCATTGTCTCACAGGTATCACTTGTCCTCACCATTGTCTCACAGGTATCACTTGTCCTCACCTACCGTTGTCTCACAGGTATCACTTGTCCTCACCATTGTCTCACAGGTATCACTTGTCCTCACCATTGTCTCACAGGTATCACTTGTCCTCACCATTGTCTCACAGGTATCACTTGTCCTCACCTACCATTGTCTCACAGGTATCACTTGTCCTGGCCTACCATTGTCTCACAGGTATCACTTGTCCTCACCTACCATTGTCTCACAGGTATCACTTGTCCTCACCATTGTCTCACAGGTATCACTTGTCCTCACCATTGTCTCACAGGTATCACTTGTCCTCACCTACCATTGTCTCACAGGTATCACTTGTCCTCACCATTGTCTCACAGGTATCACTTGTCCTCACCTACCATTGTGTCACAGGTATCGCTTGTCCTCACCATTGTCTCACAGGTATCACTTGTCCTCACCATTGTCTCACAGGTATCACTTGTCCTCACCATTGTCTCACAGGTATCACTTGTCCTCACCATTGTCTCACAGGTATCACTTGTCCTCACCATTGTCTCACAGGTATCACTTGTCCTCACCATTGTCTCACAGGTATCACTTGTCCTCACCATTGTCTCACAGGTATCACTTGTCCTCACCTACCATTGTCTCACAGGTATCACTTGTCCTCACCATTGTCTCACAGGTATCACTTGTCCTCACCATTGTCTCACAGGTATCACTTGTCCTCACCATTGTCTCACAGGTATCACTTGTCTCACAGGTATCACTTGTCCTCACCATTGTCTCACAGGTATCACTTGTCCTCACCTACCATTGTCTCACATGTATCACTTGTCCTCACCATTGTCTCACATGTATCACTTGTCCTCACCATTGTCTCACAGGTATCACTTGTCTTTACCATTGTCTCACAGGTATCACTTGTCCTCACCATTGTCTCACAGGTATCACTTGTCCTCACCTACCATTGTCTCACAGGTATCACTTGTCCTCACCTACCATTGTCTCACAGGTATCACTTGTCCTCACCTACCATTGTCTCACAGGTATCACTTGTCCTCACCATTGTCTCACAGGTATCACTTGTCCTCACCATTGTCTCACAGGTATCACTTGTCCTCACCTACCATTGTCTCACAGGTATCACTTGTCCTCACCTACCATTGTCTCACAGGTATCACTTGTCCTCACCATTGTCTCACAGGTATCACTTGTCCTCACCATTGTCTCACAGGTATCACTTGTCCTCACCTACCGTTGTCTCACAGGTATCACTTGTCCTCACCATTGTCTCACAGGTATCACTTGTCCTCACCATTGTCTCACAGGTATCACTTGTCCTCACCATTGTCTCACAGGTATCACTTGTCCTCACCTACCATTGTCTCACAGGTATCACTTGTCCTCACCTACCATTGTCTCACAGGTATCACTTGTCCTGGCCTACCATTGTCTCACAGGTATCACTTGTCCTCACCTACCATTGTCTCACAGGTATCACTTGTCCTCACCATTGTCTCACAGGTATCACTTGTCCTCACCATTGTCTCACAGGTATCACTTGTCCTCACCTACCATTGTCTCACAGGTATCACTTGTCCTCACCATTGTCTCACAGGTATCACTTGTCCTCACCTACCATTGTGTCACAGGTATCGCTTGTCCTCACCATTGTCTCACAGGTATCACTTGTCCTCACCATTGTCTCACAGGTATCACTTGTCCTCACCATTGTCTCACAGGTATCACTTGTCCTCACCATTGTCTCACAGGTATCACTTGTCCTCACCATTGTCTCACAGGTATCACTTGTCCTCACCATTGTCTCACAGGTATCACTTGTCCTCACCATTGTCTCACAGGTATCACTTGTCCTCACCTACCATTGTCTCACAGGTATCACTTGTCCTCACCATTGTCTCACAGGTATCACTTGTCCTCACCATTGTCTCACAGGTATCACTTGTCCTCACCATTGTCTCACAGGTATCACTTGTCTCACAGGTATCACTTGTCCTCACCATTGTCTCACAGGTATCACTTGTCCTCACCTACCATTGTCTCACATGTATCACTTGTCCTCACCATTGTCTCACAGGTATCACTTGTCTTTACCATTGTCTCACAGGTATCACTTGTCCTCACCATTGTCTCACAGGTATCACTTGTCCTCACCTACCATTGTCTCACAGGTATCACTTGTCCTCACCATTGTCTCACAGGTATCACTTGTCCTCACCATTGTCTCACAGGTATCACTTGTCCTCACCATTGTCTCACAGGTATCACTTGTCTCACAGGTATCACTTGTCCTCACCATTGTCTCACAGGTATCACTTGTCCTCACCTACCATTGTCTCACAGGTATCACTTGTCCTTGCCTACCATTGTCTCACAGGTATCACTTGTCCTCACCTACCATTGTCTCACAGGTATCACTTGTCCTCACCATTGTCTCACAGGTATCACTTGTCCTCACCTAACATTGTCTCACAGGTATCACTTGTCCTCACCTACCATTGTCTCACAGGTATCACTTGTCCTCACCATTGTCTCACAGGTATCACTTGTCCTCACCTACCATTGTCTCACAGGTATCACTTGTCCTCACCTACCATTGTCTCACAGGTATCACTTGTCCTCACCATTGTCTCACAGGTATCACTTGTCCTCACCATTGTCTCACAGGTATCACTTGTCCTGGCCTAACATTGTCTCACAACACATTTGACATTTTGTCTTTCACGCACTAAGCCCCTTTTTATTTTTAAATGTGCTTCTGTGTTGTTAGGCAGAATTTCAAGCACAATTTGAGCATTTGAATGGGATCAAATTGCTGGTTAGTTGGCCATCCAAATGTTTGCCTTGGATGTTGGCCTTGGCTGGTTAGTTGGCCATCTAAATGTTGGCCTTGGCTGGTTAGTTGGCCATCCAAATGTTGTCCTTGGCAGGTTAGTTGGCCATCTAAATGTTGTCCTTCGCTGGTTAGTTGGCCATCCAAATGTTGGCCTTGGCTGGTTAGTTGGCCATCCAAATGTTGTCCTTGGCTGGTTAGTTGGCCATTCAAATGTTGTCTTTGGCTGGTTAGTTTTTCTTAATAAACTATCCCAAAAATATCCTTAAATTGCACTTTGTGTTTAGCTATGAGATTAATAAATTGTATTCTGGTATTTAAGTTTTTGTGTAAAAAGTACATTTTTTCCATTCAGGCAATAAAGCGCATCATCACAGATAAGTACCCAAGCATGAAGGACAACTTCTCAACTGCACGTTTCAGAAAAGCAATGACCAAAGGGATTGAAGGCGCTGAAATCATACGGCCAAAATCTTCAGAGGAAACTGGCATGAAAGGATATTTCATGATCAACAAAGTCCTTCAGGCGCAAAGAGAAAAGAACAAAAAGGCAAAAGCTAAATCACAGGAGTCCAAACCCAAGAAGATATCACCGCACAAACCTAAGGCAACTAAATCTCCCAGCAAAGATAAAAAAGCAACTGCTGCCAAGTCAAAAGCTGAACTGAAAGCCAAAGTACCAAAAAAACAAACTGAAAGTAAAACAACGCCCAAGAAGACCAAGGTTGTCAAACAGAAGGTGCCAGCCACGCCCAAAACTTTGAAAACTGCCATCTCATCCACCCCAAAGCTGAGCAAGTCTGCCATGGCTGGTGCCAAGTTAAAGGTCAGTTTGTTGACGTCAGTGACATGACACCCTACTTGTTCACAGTAGGTTGGTCACCATTTGTAAAAGTTTATAGTTGGCTGGTCACCATTTGTAAAGGTTTATAGTAGATTGGTCACCATTTGTAAAGGTTTATAGTAGGTTGGTCACCATTTGTAAAGGTTTATAGTAGGTTGGTCACCATTTGTAAAGGTTTACAGTAGGTTGGTCACCATTTGTAAAGGTTTACAGTAGGTTGGTCACCATTTGTAAAGGTTTACAGTAGGTTGGTCACCATTTGTAAAGGTTTACAGTAGGTTGGTCACCATTTGTAAAGGTTTACAGTAGGTTGGTCACCATTTGTAAAGGTTTACAGTAGGTTGGTCACCATTTGTAAAGGTTTACAGTAGGTTGGTCACCATTTGTAAAGGTTTACAGTAGGTTGGTCACCATTTGTAAAGGTTTACAGTAGGTTGGTCACCATTTGTAAAGGTTTACAGTAGGTTGGTCACCATTTGTAAAGGTTTACAGTAGGCTGGTCACCTTGTACATGCCACCACAAGGTCTTTCATCTTCTACTGCAAGTAGAAACCTGTCCCAACTGTTGAGGTGATAATTCTATTTAAGATGCAAGCCCTTGGCATCTTGTAGGAGTTAACATCACCTGTTAGGATAAAAATTTACTGGCAACAATTTGTGGTTACACAAAGGGCAACAAATGGACCAGTGTATGCCATTAGCACTGTCAGCCCTTCAGTGGTTGTTGCCCTTCTTCCATTACAAGTTGCAAATCACCCAAGTTTCCATCCTATGCTTAATACATTTCTGCCTTGCGCATTCAATTGTTTGTTTACTCTATTGTGTATTGCAGACAGCTTCAGTAAAGAAGACATTGAAAGCTGGGCCAACAAAAAAGACGAAGAAAGCTGCAGAGAAATAGCTTGATGTGACCTAGAACAGGACCTTACCTGGAACAGGACATGACCTAAAGTAGGACCTTACCTGACGTGACCCAGACCAAACCTGTCAGCAATGGCAATCAGATTTTAAAATATTGTCTAAGAGAAATTTTTATTAAAGTGTTTATAAATTAATTTTGTTTGTTAGTTTCTAGGTATGGGGAGGGGGGTGGATGCTATGATAGCTGCCTCAGTGTTTGATTGGTAGCAATTCTTTTTCAACTGCAATTATTTTATCCACATTGACATCTAAAGAAATAACACTGATAGACTTCTACAAGATGGTTCATTGATAACTATGGTTGTTTAATATTCTGGTAGACAATAAAATGTCAGTGACCTGTGAATGGGGTCAATGAAAGGTGAAAGGTTCTAACATGACATAGACTATATTCAACCAAGAAATTTTAAAAACCATCTTGTGTGCACAGAGGTAAAAAAAAATAAATATTTGAAAATGTTCTGGAACAGTATAGCACACAACTATTGATTAAAGAAGTAATTAAATGTCCTGCTTTAGAGATGAATAAGGTATGCTTACATTACAGAGCTAAGGAGGGTAATCAAGAATGGACTGGTACTTGTGAATGACAGACTTTGATGGTCCTAGGTGCTTTGACCATAGGGGGTTTGACCACAGAGGGGGGTTAATCATAATTTATAGATTTTTAAATAAAAATATTGATGGTTATTTGATTTAAATTTATGACATAATACGATTTTATACGTTTCCTGAGAGTCCATTAATAGAAATTAACATGTACTAAAAAAAGTCCTGAACAATAATTTAGTCTCCACACAAAGGCTGGTGCTAGGCCTCATAGATTTATTTTAAATATAAATGGAACAAAATAATGTGATATAACAAGTTTTACAAATAAATAATGTAGATGTACTTGAAAATACATAAATATAAAGGATAACAAAAGATAAAAAAACATGCTAACAGTAAAGTCAAAGAAGTAATCCTAGTATGGTTTAGATTTGTATTTATACATGATGTATCAACATATTACATCCTGTCGCAATTATAATTACACTACTTTTAAAATTAATCCTTACAATTTATGGACAAAGCGCTTGTTATCAACAGAATTTCTTCCAGGCATCTCTTTGGGGGGGCGAAGCCCACCCGAAAAAATTCTACCCCCCCCCCCCCCCCTTGAACGAAATTTTTATAATTTATATAGAAAATATATTTTAACAGTGTCCCTCCCCCCCCCCCCCCGAAGAAAGTCTACTGCCCCCGTAAAATTTCAAGGCCCCCCCCCCCCCCCCGTCCCTGAGGAAAAAGTCTGGAAGAAACACTGGTTATCAAACGCCAGCATTGGACAAACCACCTGTGATCAAAGACCCTATATGAACAAACCACCTGTGGTCAAAGCCGGACACGACGCTTGTGATCAAACACCCGTTGACAAACCACCAGTGACCAAAGACCCTCTGTTGAGAAAACACCTGTGGACAAACCCCTATGGTCAAAGCCCCGCTGTGGTCAAACCCCCCTATGGTCAAAGCACCTGTGGTCAAAGGTCCGCGCACCGACTTTGGTATACATAGATGTGATTGACAGACTTTGGTTTTGAATATGAACAAGTTCAGGAACTGGTGTCAAGTTTATCTGCTGCTAAAAAGTTACAATGCAAATAACTCTTAAATAATAAAACTCCAATGTTGCAAGTGTTCTCCTAAAGAATAAGAAAACCATTACCCCCCCCCCCCCCCATATAAACCATTGCTACATTACTATCAGTCAGAATTTACAACTAAACACTGTAGTAATCCTTGTCTAGATAATACCTAACTTGGTCAAAACATTTATGTGCAAAGCTTTAACAGTCTAGTAAGCCTGAGTGGGAATGGACAGGAAACAGTGCAGCAACAACTAGCTGGATTGATTATTATACACAGTCTTGTACAAACACAAAGTCCTGACAGATATCCCCCAAGTATGGTAATACGGATTTGTCTACTAATTGAGCAAAATATTTTAGGGACTCAAATTCATTCACCCGGGTTTTGTTAAATTTAAATGCAGTCCCAGGAAAACACTTAACCTTTTTACTACTGATCATCAAATGCATTAAAGTTTAAAAAATAAATAGATGTATCATTCTTTATTTACACTCCTACAGTACAGCTTTGTATTTACATCTTGTCATAAATAATTCACAACTTTTTTTTCTTCATCTGCCTGTAAGATTCTATGACACTGTCCCTCTGGGCATCAGACACCATTTTCTGTATTGGTGTCATGGACTTTCTCCTGACAGTCTGCCCAACCTTCCTGTCAAACTTGGACATGGCAGCTTTTGTTTGTCTCTCAAACTCCTCCAGGTCTCCAGCAAAGGCAGCCTTCAGTTCCGGCATGCGCAGGCCAGGCTGGGAGAAAACAGACGTGAGTTTACTAAAGAAATTTGTCTTAAAGTTGAATTCACGCAGGTGGTTTTTCTATTTAAATAACAAGCAAATATTAAAATTAAATGTTAAGAAAAGTTTCATTTTCCTAAAATGAGCTTTTTTAGTTATGGAAAAGAGCGAATATAGCTAGAACTAAAATGTAAGAGTAAATATAGCTTGAACTAACATGTAAAAAAGTAAATAAAAATAAAATGTGGAGTGAATATGGCTAGAACTAAAATATAAAGAGCAAATATTTCTAGAACTAACCCGGTCTATGTCGGCAGTCTCTGCTTTCTTTGGTCTAACAGAGAGGACAGGCGGGGCATGAACAACTTCACCAAACTCCACTTTATCTGGAAAAAAGAGCAGAAACTCAGATTGTTTACTGACATTTTCCATTACAAATTTTTTCAGTAAGAACACACTTGTTTGTTCAATTTTTTTTTAACTAAATTACCTTGCAAACCAGCAAATCCCATTTTGTTCTCATTCTTTTTAGCTTTTACAGCCTCTAGTTTTTTCTGCTTTTTCTCCTTCAGTCGACTAGAACACAAGAAGCAAAATGTAAACAACTCTACAGTTATTAGCCCCTAGAGGATGTTTTCTTTATTTTTTCTCATGACTTTTGTTAACTGACTAAGGAGTAGTCACTGTAAAAGCTATTTCCTTTTATTTAATATAGACATCACACCTAGAGATAACCACTTCAGTCAATGCTGTGCGTTATATTAAAAAAATCCTCCCATTCATATTATACCACTTTAACCTAAAGTTAACCGTGCTCCTTAGCAGAAGTATTTTATTGTATTAGCAAGCTGTGAAAAAAACAGACTGAAGAGTAAGAGAAACTGTGCAATAATTATTTTTTTAACATACTTTTTTTTCTTTTCACTCATTCCTTTCACAGTTTTAATTTTGTGAAGAATTTTTTTCTCATCACTGACCTGAAAATAAAGCAAAAAAACTAATGTTTACTTAAAGAAAAACTTTTTTTCTCAAGCACTTTCTAATACATCTATCTTTTAACTAACAATTAGAGCAGGTAGTAAACTGCTCCAATCACATTTATAATTTTACGAGGTTTTAATATTCTTAAGATTTATTTTCTACATCTAAAGTTTTAACTAAATTACTTTTCACATCATTTCAACATGTATTTATAATAATGTAACTTTTTCTGACTATGGTGTAATGTTTAAATGCTGTAAACTCACATCAAATTTATCATCAATTTTAGCCTTAGTTATGACATTATTGGTCTCTTCATTAACTCGTCTCATAAACTGTTGAACAGACTCCTCTGGGTTCTTTTTAAACTTGAAGTTGTCAACAAACGGTCCAACTGGTCCCATGTTGTCAATAAACTCATCCAGGGCCTCCTTGGAGATTTTTTTCTTGGAACCTTTCTTTCTATGTTTGGCTTTTTTACTGGTAGAAGTTGGCTCATCAATTTTGAGGGGTTTTGGTGTTTTGTTTTGTTTTCCAGTTTTTGTTTTAGAGCCCAACGGTGACTTGAACTGATTGTTGTACAGCTTTGGTGCTAAATATCAAAAGCAATAGATATTGTGAATAAATTAAAAGATCAAATTAACTTTTAATCAAAGATTTCATATTTTTACTGTAACAGATGATCATGTAGGTTTATTTATAAATTAAATTTACTAAATTAAATCTACAGGTCTTACTGTCAGAAGAGTGCTGGAATTTGAGAACACTGTTCTTTCCAACTTTCCCTGCCTTGACCCCATCAATGGTGTACCCAAGCTGCTTCAGTTTCTTGGGAACCTCTTGCTCATAGGACTTTGGTACTTTATTTAGGTCTTTAGTACGACTGAAATAAACAAGAAATGTGTTGAAAGAAGTAAAAGTAAGTAGGCTACTACTTGACACTTGTACAATGTACTAGAATCTAGATCCAGGCCAGGGTATTTAATATTTATTTAATAATAAAAGGCAAATAATAATTAATAATTAACTAAAGGTCTGCAAGAAAATCTGGTGGTCCCTCAGATAAAAGGTTAGCTTAGTTTAGTCTGTTAGTCAACTTGTACCTAGATCTACACTAGAAATGTAGGCCTGATTAACTGATTATTAATTTGTAAATAGTAGTAATAATAGAGTAATAGTAATAAGTAATAAATAAGTAATAGAGTATTAGTAAATTACTAAATATAGGCCCCTACTTAATATAAATTAATGAATATAAAATTATAGGCCTAAATAATAAAAATATAGGCCCTAGATCTAGATCTAGACCAAATTTTAAAAAGTACACCCACATGTCTTTTCGGTTGCCTTTATAAAATGGATCAATAGCTTTAATCTTCTTATGTTTTTTACTGCGTTGTGGCTTGGCTAATTTTCCCATTTTTATATAATTAAAGTGTAATATTAGGAAAAATAATGCTAGATCTAGGTCTAGAGATTGATATAATTTTTAGATTCTAGACGCTAGCAGCTAGAGGTACAACTGAATGTAAACACACGTTTTTGCCCCGGAAACAAAATAATGAGCATAGATTTAGGGTTGCGCTATTTACCACCATAGACCAAAACAGTAGTATGAACTTGTAAACTGTTATTTGTAATTATTGTAAAATTAAAAAGTGACGTTACGCATTCCTATTGTTGTACTATTGTTGGATGGGAGTTCTGATTTTTGGGAAGAAGTGTGTAGTTAAGAAAGAGGAAGATCAAACTTTTAAATTTTAAAAAGATGTTTTAAACGCAATTTAAGCGGTTATTAATAGTATTATTATACATTTTATAAAAACTTTTTTTTTTAATTCTTATGAAAATTTGTCGATGAATCGAATATTAACCAATATTAAATAGCAAGTGATTATGGTTTTTTTCCCCGGCTAAATCACCCTAGGAAGCAAAAAAGTAAAGATTACGGTGGCTATGCAAATGAATATTTTGGCCACATTACCCTTACTCTTTTACGTCCCCTTATAGGTGGCAGTGGTAAGTGTGACATGATTTTAGGGGGTGGGGTTTTGACATTTTGTGACGGTGTAAGGTGTGAAAAAGACTCTAAACATATAAGTTTTGGTGGACAGCACGCTACTATGCTAGCCATTGGTTTGGATCCCAGGCTGGGGTCCGTAGGACATCTCTGAGTCCACAGTTATCATGGTTACCTGAATCAAGTTACGGAAGTAAAGGCGGCTGGGCTTACTTCAACTCTACTTCACCTGCCCCATGTGTCTAGGGCACGAACGTGAAAAATGGGATGATCTATGACCTGTATGTTATAAGTGGGATGTTGATTTGTGGAAATATCAAATAGGTAGTGATAAGTGAGTAGAAATGTTATTTGAAGGGCGGTGGCATGTGGAAATATTTAACGTTATTAGCTTCCCCCGTTATCGCGATCTTAGAAGAAAGCTCAAGGAGACTCTTTGATAATGGTAACATCCAATTTACATCGTCTCATGTTTTGTTGAAACTTATTATTCATTTTAGAATGGTAAACAAAGGTTGTTTTAATTTCATTTATTTATTCGCGTGCGTGTAGTTACACGATGTTATGTGTTTGTTCGTCCGGCGAACGAATAAATCAGGTAAACAGGTTCCCATCAGCACATCACATATATGTGAGAAGTATGGACTCGATAAATTCAGTCCTGCACACAGAACTAGCGCAACTTTTTAGGGACTTTCATCACGCTTTACCGATCGGTATTTTTAGACATCCGACCTTGTTTTGTACAAGTGAGTTATTTTAAGGTAAACAATGGTTGCACTATTTCTTGGTTCTATGTTGCTGCGTCGCGTTTGTCCACACTGTCACCCAACGTTTGAGTGTACACTGATCACTCCTCGCAACGGTAAGGTACATTAGCACTAGGGCACCGCCAGGTTTCAAGGGCGCTCTTGGGAGCCAATGGTTACATTACTGCAGGGGCGCCGGGTGCGACCCCTCGTTTGATTCACACATCGATATGACTAGCCCACTGTATCCTTAGTATAGAGCGCTGTTTAAAACGAATATAGGCACCATAGTGCTCGCTCTTGGTAGACATTATCGGGTCGGACTATAAATTGACCACAGATTAAGAGATAGGGGTCATCCATAAATGACGTCACGCTTTTTTTGACGATTTTTACCTCCCCCCTCCCCTCCGTCACACGTCGTCACAAAAAGCCCACCCCCCCCCCCTAAAATGACGTCACACCTCAACCTACAACCCCCCTCAAAATTGCAGTTAATTTTTTTTTAACATCGATATTTTTCCTAAATCTTGTCTAAACTATTACAATTTATTAAAACAGTTATCTAAAACGCGAAATAACGTCTAAAATTCGTTTTATAACATTGCTTTTTTATAATGCAAAAATGTGACGTCGCAACATTTGAACCCCCCCCCCCCCCTCATCACACATCGTCACAAAATTACGCCCCCCCTCCCCCTACGAGTGTGACATTTATGGATGACCCCATACCCCAGTTCAGGCCACAATGTGCTAAAATAGCCGCTGGGGAAACAGGGGTGCCAATCACACACTACCCACAGGCCAATCACACACTACCCACAGGCTGTCGCCACTCAGTTTTTTGAGCAGTGTATATTCCATAATTTTTTTCTCCCGGGGTGGGACACTTGAAATTTGGGGGGGGGGGGGGGGGGGGGGTAGGGCGGTAAACTTTCTTCGTGGGGGGGGGGGGGGGGACGACGGGGACGACGACGACACTGTTAAAATTAAATATTTTCTATATGAATTTCATTTCGTTCGGGGGGGGGGGGGGGGCAGTAGACTTTCTTAAAGCCCCCCCCCCGAAGAGATGTCTGGAATAAACTCTGTTTTGGAGTGTACATCTCACATTTTTTATAGTGATTGGATGAAGAGCGTAGTATTGCATACTTCTAATTAATGCAATGCCAACTTTATAAGACCAATAACAAAACAAACTTTATTACAAAAACAGTTTTACAGTTGAAATACATTGGTCAAGTAAAAGGCACAGTTCCTTTGTAGTTTAAAAAGTATTTGATGAGGAATGGTAATATCACAATACAGTCATAAGCAAAAACATTTTTGTACAGATTCAAATATCGCATAGAAAAAGAATATGGTAATAAAATCCTTTTAAAGTGTTCACATATGCAAATATAAATGTTTTATTCACATGAATTGATTAAATACAACAAAACATGATTTCTATAGTAAGCCTAGCATTTTAGAGACAAACAGCTTCAAAACAAAAATTATCAACAATGGGCATTATAAGTAAGTAGGCCTACACTTCAAGCAAGTAACCTCTAGATCTGTACTATTATGGTTAAAGACTAAGCCAAGAAACATTTGCAGCCAATATATTATCTAAAACAAATCCATTTCATTAATTTTAGTTCTAAAAGTGTCTCTCTGTTTCACAACAGAATCAAGTCAAGTATTAATAGTAGTCAAATGGTTAGAATCAAGTCAATTATTAGAGTAGTCAAATTGTTATTTTAACTTTCCAAATTATTTAATAAGATAATTGCATTAAATTATGCTTTATGGCTCATACTTAAGCAGCATTTTTGCTCTAATACAATTTTTTTTTACTACAGTAAATTGTTGAAGGCTTCTTAAATTTAATAAATAAAATATACAAAATGACAAACATGTTATAAAATTTGATCATATTCATTATCATCATGGCATTGAATTCTAAAATAATATTTTAATTTTTTTTTTAAAAGCAGTAAACAAAATGTATCTATTTATAATGAAATACACACATAAGGTAGGTATTTAATCTGTAATCAAAATTGGGTACTTTCTTCTTCTTCAGATTCTTCATTGTCTTCATGTTGGAAGTTGACATTAACATAGCCTAGCCCACCATTTACTTGGCTAGCTGGTTTGATAAGTGATGTCGTGTCTGGTTTGATTTTACTGTTCAAATTTAAAGGGAGACTATACACATCTGTGTTTAAGCTGTTGTTAGTTGTTGGGCTTCCATTTCTTGGTGATTTATAAATCTCAGTGGGTCCAGCAGATACATCAGAGGAGCTGCTTGAACCTCTAGGCTTACCTCCCCTGTGTTGAACATCTTTGCCAGTTTTACCAACAAGCTCATAGAGCCCCGCTAGGTCGTTGAACTTTGACCCCTCAGGTGAGGTGACATCAGTGCCAGCCACAAACACAGAAGATGATGATGAAGATGAGCCGTCATCTCTATTCTCCTCCGCCTCCTCATGGATAACCCCTGTATCTCTGTTCAGGTGGGATAGGACAGGTGCTAAAACTTGATCGTTGACATATGCTGCAACTTGATCATTGAAACGAGCAACAACTTGATCATTGACATATGCCGCAGCCTGATCATTGCCACTGGGGCCACCATCAGAGTCAGGTGAGGCTGTCCTCTGCCTTTCCTCATCCTCCTCTCCAATAGCCTGAAACAGCTGTTGTCTCCACTGCATCTCTTTATCCTGCAGGTGGCGCCGTAGTGCCATGGTACTTATGCTGGACTTGAACTCTGTCTCAAACTGCAAGGTCACTTCCTGCTCGTCTACATTTTCTGGACTCATCTCAACCCTGGAACAAAAAGTTTTCTTAAACCATTTGTGTGACACTTTGGTATGCTTAAAGCATTTGTGTGACACTCTGGTCTGCTTAAGCATTTGTGTGACACTCTGGTCTGCTTACAGCATTTGTGTCACACTTTGGTCTGCTTACAGCATTTGAGTCACACTTTGGTCTGCTTAAGCATTTGTGTGACACTTTGGTCTGCTTAAAGCATTTGTGTGACACTTTGGTCTGCTTACAGCATTTGTACTCCATTATATGGGTTTCTTTTGGCTGTAATAACACAGACACCCAAAATAAACATTCCCATAATGCAATGCATGGGCTATAAGTCATTGATAAATAGAGTTAAGCTTTAGTTTAAAACAAAAGAAATGTAGAGATTTTAAAGTCCTTAAGTCAGGTAGCCCTGGTAACCAGAAGGTTTAACATCATGTTGTGGTTTAAAAGATCTGAGACATCTATTTACTTACTTTAGTAGGAAATCCTGCATGACAGCGTTAAGAAAAAGTAAATGTTTTAATCAAATATTTCTCTATTTTGTATTAAATTAAAGAAAGTTTTTGCTTTTTGTTAGGGCATTGAATAGTTCTGGTGCATTCTCATTTTTGTAAATAATTCTTGTATTTTTTTTTAAAAATAAATACTATGAAGATACTAGTTAAATAATTAAATTACATCATTTAAAATACTTGCTTTTTAAACTTAAAAGAAAAATGAATAAAACTAATTATGAGTAACTTTTTTTAACCCCATTACAAAAGATGGTAGAGAAACATCATAAAAATATTTCCATTTATTGGAATACAACAAGGGATTGACTAGGATTCTAACACCAAGGATCTACGATTTATCCGCTGAACTAAACAAAAAGAAATTACTTTAAAGGGAAGCTATAAACAACAGATAAAGCCTGTAAAAAAGATGTTTAATTATATGTAACTAGTCTACTGCTGGTTCTGCTAGTAAAAGTCATTTTGTGCATCAGCATTTAAGGTTTAATTAAAGAAGTAATAAAAATAGGCATACATAGTTATCATCACATTTGCTACTAGCAGTGCTAAAAATACTAATTGTTTGGTAAACCCACTACAAGGTATATGCAATACAAATGAAAGCAACTATGACGGAGAATTAAATATCTATCAAGGAGATGAAAGTACAACTATGACGGATAATTAAATATCTATCAAAGAGATGAAAGTACAACTATGACGGAGAATTAAATATCTATCAAGGAGATGAAAGTACAACTATGATGGAGAATTAAATATCTATCAAGGAGATGAAAGTACAACTATGACGGAGAATTAAATATCTATCAAGGAGATGAAAGTACAACTATGACGGAGAATTAAATATCTATCAAGGAGATGAAAGTACAACTATGACGGATAATTAAATATCTATCAAGGAGATGAAAGTACAACTATGACGGAGAATTAAATATCTATCAAGGAGATGAAAGTACAACTATGACGGAGAATTAAATATCTATCAAGGAGATGAAAGTACAACTATGACGGATAATTAAATATCTATCAAGGAGATGAAAGTACAACTATGATGGAGAATTAAATATCTATCAAGTAGAGAAGGAGTGGTAGTCTTTTAAAAACATTCTTTAAGTGGATGAAAATGTGCATAAACTTTTCAGAATGATGATAAAATAATTTTTTATTTTCATTGGACTTGTTAAATTATTCAAATACATGTTCACTGTTAAAACTCTGTGGATGCTATAGTTTCCTTTTTCAACAGAATTAAAAGCAAGCGGCTAAAGTAATAATCTACTTGCACTTAAAACAAAATTGAACTTTAACAGCTAACTAGGACAGGAATAAATTGACATTGAGATGGCATTTTAAAGAGGGATGAAAGAATATAAGAAATCTTTAAAATTAATTAAAATTTGACGTAAAGTTAAAAAGTTTAGTAATAAAACGTGGGTTAAATTTTGTCTACTAGTCTAGCGCCACAACAGCAATAGAGGAATCTTACTCAGAC
This sequence comes from Physella acuta, assembly GCF_028476545.2. Lineage (NCBI taxonomy): Eukaryota > Metazoa > Mollusca > Gastropoda > Physidae > Physella > Physella acuta. The sequence continues at coordinate 384,853 of NW_026732496.1, forward strand.
TCTTTAGAGTGGCGTAAGAACATTTTTGGATTAAAAAACTGTGAGTCGTCCAAGTCGATATCCCTACACCAGAGAATAAATGTACAAAATGTAAGTGTTGTTCAGCCAATCTTCTCTCACCAACTCTCCTTCAACAACTGATTCATCATATGTTAAGTAGTCATTTATATTAGAAAATAATATTTGTATGAAATAGGAATACAAATGTTTGGGTCCTTACCCATAGACCATACTAAGATATTTGTATTGCAGGTAGAGACAATAGTGTAAGGTATAGAAAGGACACTGTAGGGGTCATCCATAAATGACGTTGTCACAAAAAGCCAGACCCCCCCCCCCACTTAAAATTACATCACAACTCAGCCTACAACCCCCCCCCCCCCCCCCCCCCCCCCCATTGCTTTTTAATTTTCTTAAAACATCGATATTTTTCCAAAATCTTGTCGGAACTCTGTCAGCATAGAGTATTTTAATCAATTACTATTACAATTTATTAAAACAGTTTTCTAAAACACAAAATGATGGCTAAAACTTGTTTTCTAACATTGCTTTTAATGCAAAAAAAAAGACATCACACTATCTGAACCCCCACGTCACAAAATTACAGACCTCCCCGCCCCCCTACGAGTGTGACGTCATTTATGGATGACCCCTGTATAGGAATAGAGCTTAGTTTAAATGTGTTTGAAGTATCAGTAACAGCAAAAAACAATGTATATAACCATGTGGGTAGCAGATGATTGAGGCAGTATTTGTAGTTCTCTTACATTTCAAGATGCTCATCTGGATCAGAACTCAGGCTCTCAGTCTTGATGTTACCCATCTGTTCATCTATCTTCTGCCTCACTTTAGCTGCATTCTCTTCTTTCTCTGAATAATTTCTTTGCCTAAAATAAATTGGGATTAGTTCTTATATTTCTATGAAAAATTTCTCTGCCTTAGGATGGCACAGCCCTTATTCTCATTAGGATTTGATAATTTGACAGTCGTATTTGTTCATTAATTTTTAAAATTATCTTAATATTAAAATAGTTTAAGAGTAATCATGATAAATATTTAAAAAATTGGATTTCAAAAGTTATTATAACCTCTGAACTTATGAAATTTAATAACGGTCCTTATCTATATATAATAACTTCAGATAAATGTCTATTCATCTATGAATACACAATGTCTGTTTAGTTTTCAAGTCAGAACATACTTCCTCCAAAGGAGATAAGCAACGAGGATGGCCCCCAGTGATATGCAGAACATGACACAGGCCAGGACTATGAGAGCTATAGCTGAAACACTGAAGTCTCCATCACTCCCTCCACTGCTGCTTTTACTGGACTTGGAGAAACTTTCAAACAGGGTGTTTATCTCTGATTGCTTGTCCTTTACTTTTCTGAAGAAACAGCGGCATCAAGTTAGCTTCGTGAATTTTAAAATGTATCTGGATAGTCAACTTCAAAAGTTAAAAAACAAACAAAAAATTGAAAAAAAAATTTATGTGTTACTGCAGATAAAATTTTAACAAATTTCCAATTTTTGTTTTTTGTATTGTAATGAGATATATTTCAAGATAACTGTAAGACCAGTTTAGTTTTACAAAGGATGATAATTCAGTATAAATCTTCTTAGACAGGATTGTTATAAGATAGTTATGTCATGTTGTCTGAAAACCTGAGGTACTGTACATTTTATTTATTAAATCAAAATAAATACTCTACACTTCTATTTATTTAATACAAAATTAGTTATATTATTAGGCATACATTTGATGAAACAGCATATAGCTAGCATTTTTATAATCAATATAACTACCTTAAGAACAACCTAATATTAAGTGCTAACGACTTACTTTTCAATTTGATCAGAAGGAACCGTTGCATTTTTTTCATCTATTGCATACAGTTGAATGTCTAAACTGTAGAAATTGTTGAAAGCATATCTAAACAAATCTTATAAAATTTAAACAATGTGTAAATCTATATATGAAACATAATACATTATTTGTAGGCTAACTTTGCCTTTGAAGTTCTACTTCCAAGTAACAAAAATAAAATAAAAAATTTTATGCTCCAGCACTACAATGATAATGCTTAGTAAAAACTTTCAGTACAGAAAACCCACCTGCCATCATTATTTTTGGATGCATTGAACAACTTGACTTCAAAACCAAGAATAAGACTCAAGTTACTGAGGAAATGAAACAAAACAATGTATTCACAATTAAACTCATCATTGCTAATAATTAGGGATTTTTTAATGTAAACAATACGTTAAGAATAAGAAATTTAAATTTTATTTATTTTTAAAAATTGTGAATCAACTCACACTAATATGATGTCTTTATTTGAAGTAAATGTTGATATTGGAATAGCTGCTTTTAGTTTATATATTGTTTCACTTTTGACTTGAATCTGTATAATAAGATTGCAATTAAAAATTTACACAGTAAAGGAATAAAAATACATTGGCATCCAGTAGAAAATTTGATTAATAAGACGTTATATAAATATATATTGTTTAATAATACAAAGATTGTATATATTGTTTAATAATTTAAAGTAAAAGACATTATATATTGTTTAATGATATAAAGACGTTATATATTGCTTAATGATTTAAAGACTATATTTATATTGTTTAATAATCCAAAAAATTCCAGAAGATTAATAAATATTGAAAAAAAAAACTTTGAAAAAAATTGAACGAACTTCAACAGCAAGAAATGCTGATAAACCACTTCCATTGAGGTCAGTAGCAGACACATTGAGATTAATGTCAGGTAGGCTTTTGAGCTGGTCAGTTGATGCAACAGTCAGGTCACCTGTTGCATTGTTCAAGGTGAGAGCATCTGACCGATCACTACTGACAATTCGGTAGAAGATGACCCCATTTAATCCCTCGTCTGGGTCAAAGGCCTGCATGAGAGGAATGGAGTTAGCAGCACAAGTAGAAACATTGGCTCACACAGTCACATGATCTGTTTTGCTAGTCACATGATCTGTTTTCTTAGTCTTATGATATTTTTTTAGTCACATGATCTGTTTTGTTAGTCACATGATCTGTTTTGTTAGTCACATGATCTGTTATGTTACCTACTTTAATTTTTAACATTTGTCACTACGTGGTCTGTCTACTTACCTAGGTTGTACAATATACATTATAAAGGGTGCTGATTTTATTTAAAAATTGATATACAACAGACAACAAATAATTATTTCTTTATTTCAACTTCTTTAAATAAATAAATAAGCATTACTTTCCCTGAGAAATACATCAATTCTGATAGTCTTCAATATTTAGTTTCCTTACTTTCAGTGTTGTAACAAGATAGGATTTGTTAACATTTGCTGAAATCTCAAGGGAGAGAACACTTCCAGAATTTCCAAAACTTGGTGGGTTGTCATTCTGGTCTTCAACCTGCACTACCACTGTTGTCTGGTTTGTAGCTGCTCAAACACAATTTTTGTGAGAATAACTTGACTTAGAGCAGTGTAATAACACAATCATTGTGAGAATAACTTGATTTAAAAAATAGGATTAAAACACAATTTTTATGAGAATAACTTGACTTAGAGCAGTGTAATAATACAATCATTGTGAGAATAACTTGATTTTAAAAAAGTATTAAACACAATTTTTGTGAGTGATTATAGCATATAATCCTGAAGTCTAGTGTGTTTAGTTCTCTATTTTAAAATGTCGCTATGCTATTTGGAAAAGGGTATGTAGCACCTTTAGGTTCAACGTATTTGATTAGTTGGCCTATACTACATCAGGACGGGCTGCTTTATGCTTAATGCTTCCCATATTTTATGATAATAGGCTATAAAAACAGGATGAAAATGTTTTCATACCTTGTTGGTTTGCTTGTCGCTTTCTTCTATTCATAGAAGACAACTGTGGTGTGATTGTTACATCTAATAAATAGAGTGCCTGTTCCTCCCTATCCAGAGATTTCTCCACTGATATAGCACCCGTTTGGTTAATCTTAAATTTATCTGCAAACAGCAACAATAAAAAAGATACAAATATCTAAGAGCAATATGAATGAAACAGTGTTAACTGCTAATTTATTGATGAACAAAACAGGAAAAATTCAAACATCAAATTTTTAAATCCAACTTAAACATTGCTTTAACAGTTACTAGAAGTAATAGAAACCATATATTTCTGAATATGGCATAGATTTTCTACTTTGCAGTTAAAAATTGTTTTGGAAAGTAACAAAAACATTCTCCCCCCCCCCCCCCCAAATATATAAAAATCTTTTTAAAATGGTTAGAAAAATATAAAAACTTCAAATGTTGAGTACAGTCTAGCAGTTTTATTCATTATCTTCTGCAGAAATTTTCCCCTACTAAAAAATAGTTTTGTTAAGGTTTATAAGACAGAAGTCCACAACTTACCATTGAAATTCAGAAGTGTGTAACTGACTGGTACACTAAGATTAGCAGCCAGACTATTGACTGTGCAGATCACTTGGGGAAACTTTGAGTTCTCAGGGATTTTGGCTAAATAGAAGGGCTGGTCAAAAGTGACCGACCTCACTGTCACTGTAAGCTAGAAGGTGGTCAAAAAATATTCTTGGGTAAGTCTTACTGATTTCAGAACTGTAATGTAAGGTATCTAAATTAAAATTTGAGGGAACTGACTAACAAAATGGATGACAGCCTTAACAATTCTTCAGATGATGGAGGACAGGAATTGTGTGACAAATGGAATTTTGACAGAAAAAAATTAAAGCACAAAGGCAAAAAACTTTTCTAATTCAGTCTATAACTCAGACAATGTTGGAAGGTTACATAATGAAAAGTTTAACTGTTGTATAATTTACCTACTGACCATGTAAGAAACATACAATGTGGGGCCTACTTAAAAATGGAAACTATCTACAAACAATTCTGAAATAAAGATTGTTGTAGCTAGGTCTTGAGATGTTAAGGTATCAATAGTACAGAAGCTATATATATATATATATATATATATATATATATATATATATATATATATATATATATATATATATATATATATATATATATATATATATATATATATATATATATATATATATATATATATATATATATATATATATATATATATATATATATATATATATATATATATATATATACATATATATATATATATCATGTGTATGCACACACACACAGACATATAGACATACATAGAGACATTGTTTAAATGTATATTTATATATACATTATATATATATATATATATATATATATATATATATATATATATATATATATATATATATATATATATATATATATATACACACCCACCTGTTGAGTAGCTTTGCTGCCAGATGTACTTGTAGCTGTCAATGTGAGAGTGTAGACTGCCACATCAGTTAATTGGGTCTGAAGGATTATTTTTTCTCCCACAATTTTGAAGACATTTTTAGTATCACCATCTAAAACATTTTGAAATAACATGATTTTGCATAAACCTATACTACTATTATTAAAACAAAAATAGCATTTTAAAAAGTAATTGTAAATAACAAATGTTTCAATTTACTATCATTTATATTTAGAGGGTAAATAAATGGATCAAAGCAAAAAGTAGTATTTAAGTGCAAAAATAGAATTTTAAAAAATATTAACAACATAAAAAGTTTTTTCTATACAAATTTTCAGGATCTATTTAAAAAAGAAATTTTGTTTCCACCAAATAATAAAAGGAATAAAAGGTTCGAAACAAATCTGTTACCAGTAATGTTAAGTGCAATGGCATCTTGTGTTGATATGATGACATTAAGTTTCGAGCCTTTCACCATCCCAACAAATGTAGTGACTGTGGTGGGGGAAACAGACAGCTGGGGTATGATGTCTCTGTTCAGGACGTTGATCTTAACTGTGACGTCACTGGCTAACTGAAGGGGACTGCCAAAATCTAAATCTGTGGCTTTAACTTGGAATGAATAAACATCTTTTTTGTCCAGAGTTTGAACAATTGTTATCACTCCAGCTGAAATATTTAAACAAAAATAAGTATAAAACCTTCCAAACAAGTTGTGTGCACAGTGTTTATATTTGCTGTATTTAAATAATTCTTTTAAAGCCTTAAGGTTTATTGATAGCAATTTAAATTTTTAACATTAAATATTAAATATGTTCCATTCTATGAAAAGGTAAAAGTTAGCGTAGTTTAAACAAAAGAAGAAATTTAATTTAAAAACTAAACCTATAAAATATAAAGCTTGTAGTAGTAAGTTTATAAATATATAAATAGATTTCACTTTAGTGAGAAATTGATATTGTAATAAACCTTGTATACTCACTTAAGATATTAATTGAAAATGACTTTGAATCATCATTATTGTTATCTTGAATTAAAGTGTAAAATACTGCCAAATTGCTTGTGTCATTATCAGTAGCCTTTACTGTGGCCACCTGATGAAGAGACGGGACACAAGATAGACAAGTTCAGGTGTGAACACAAGATAAATGAGTTCAGGTGAGATAATAAGATGGATGAAGAGACGGGACACAAGATAGACAAGTTCAGGTGTGAACACAAGATAAATGAGTTCAGGTGAGATGGATGAGTTCAGGTAAAATGAGTTCAGGTGAGATGAGTTCAGGTGAGATAGATGAGTTCAGGTGAGATGAGTCCAGGTGAGATGGATGAGTCCAGGTGAGATGGATGAGTTCAGGTGAGAGAGATGAGTTCAGGTGAGATGGATGAGTTCAGGTGAGATAGATGAGTTCAGGTGAAATAGATGAGTTAAGGTGAGATAGATGAGTTCAGGTGAGATAGATGAGTTCAGGTGAGATAGATGAGTTCAGGTGAGATGAGTTCAGGTGAGATGGATGAGTTCAGGTGAGATAGATAAGTTCAGGTGAGATGGATGAGTTCAGGTGAGATAGATAAGTTCAGGTGAGATGGATGAGTTCAGGTGAGATGGATGAGTTCAGGTGAGATAGATAAGTTCAGGTGAGATGGATGAGTTCAGGTGAGATAGATGAGTTCAGGTGAGATAGATGAGTTCAGGTGAGATAGATGAGTTCAGGTGAGATGAGTTCAGGTGAGATGGATGAGTTCAGGTAAGATGGATGAGTTCAGGTGAGATGGATGAGTTCAGGTGAGATGGATGAGTTCAGGTGAGATAGATGAGTTCAGGTGAAATAGATGAGTTAAGGTGAGATAGATGAGTTACAGTAAGATGAGTTCAGGTGAGATGGATGAGTTCAGGTGAGATAGATGAGTTCAGGTGAAATAGATGAGTTAAGGTGAGATAGATGAGTTCAGGTGAGATAGATGAGTTCAGGTGAGATGAGTTCAGGTGAGATGGATGAGTTCAGGTGAGATAGATAAGTTCAGGTGAGATGGATGAGTTCAGGTGAGATAGATAAGTTCAGGTGAGATGGATGAGTTCAGGTGAGATGGATGAGTTCAGGTGAGATAGATAAGTTCAGGTGAGATGGATGAGTTCAGGTGAGATAGATGAGTTCAGGTGAGATAGATGAGTTCAGGTGAGATAGATGAGTTCAGGTGAGATGAGTTCAGGTGAGATGGATGAGTTCAGGTAAGATGGATGAGTTCAGGTGAGATGGATGAGTTCAGGTGAGATGGATGAGTTCAGGTGAGAGAGATGAGTTCAGGTGAGATAGATGAGTTCAGGTGAGATGGATGAGTTCAGGTAAGATGGATGAGTTCAGGTGAGATGAGTTCAGGTGAGATAGATGTGTTCAGGTGAGATGGATGAGTTCAGGTAAGATGGATGAGTTCAGGTGAGAGAGATGAGTTCAGGTGAGATAGATGAGTTCAGGTGAGATGGATGAGTTAAGGTGAAAGATAAGAGTTCAGGTGAGATGGATGAGTTCAGGTGAGATGGATGAGTTCAGGTGAGATAGATGAGTTCAGGTGAGATGGATGAGTTAAGGTGAAAGAGATGAGTTCAGGTGAGATGGATGAGTTCAGGTGAGATGGATGAGTTCAGGTGAGATGGATGAGTTCAGGTGACATGGATGAGTTCAGGTGAAATAGATGAGTTCAGGTGAGATGGATGAGTTCAGGTGAGATGGATGAGTTCAGGTGAGATGGATGAGTTCAGGTGAGATGGATGAGTTCAGGTGAGATGGATGAGTTCAGGTGAGATAGATGAGTTCAGGTGAGATGGATGAGTTCAGGTGAGATGGATGAGTTCAGGTGAGATGGATGAGTTCAGGTGAGATAGATGAGTTCAGGTGAGATAGATGAGTTCAGGTGAGATAGATGAGTTCAGGTGAGATAGATGAGTTCAGGTGAGATGGATGAGTTCAGGTGAGATGGATGAGTTCAGGTGAGATAGATGAGTTCAGGTGAGATAGATGAGTTCAGGTGAGATGGATGAGTTCAGGTGAGATAGATGAGTTCAGGTGAGATAGATGAGTTCAGGTGAGATAGATGAGTTCAGGTGAGATGGATGAGTTCAGGTGAGATGGATGAGTTCAGGTGAGATAGGTGAGTTCAGGTGAGATGGATGAGTTCAGGTGAGATAGATGAGTTCAGGTGAGATGGATGAGTTCAGGTGAGATGGATGAGTTCAGGTGAGATGGATGAGTTCAGGTAAGATGAATGAGTTCAGGTGAGATAGATGAGTTCAGGTGAGATAGATGAGTTCAGGTAAGATGGATGAGTTCAGGTGAGATAGATGAGTTCAGGTGAGATAGACAAATTCATGTGAGATAGATGAGTTCAGGTGAGATGGATGAGTTAAGGTGAAAGAGATGAGTTCAGGTGAGATGGATGAGTTCAGGTGAGATGGATGAGTTCAGGTGAGATAGATGAGTTCAGGTGAAATAGATGAGTTCAGGAGAGATGGATGAGTTCAGGTGAGATGGATGAGTTCAGGTGAGATGGATGAGTTCAGGTGAGATGGATGAGTTAAGATGAAATAGATGAGCAGGTGAGATGGATCAGTTTAGGTGAGATAGATGAGCAGGTGAGATAGATGAGTTCAGGTGAAACAGATGAGTTCAGGTGAGATGGATGAGTTCAGGTGAGATGGATGAGTTCAGGTGAGATGGATGAGTTCAGGTGAGATGGATGAGTTAAGATGAAATAGATGAGCAGGTGAGATGGATCAGTTTAGGTGAGATAGATGAGCAGGTGAGATAGATGAGTTCAGGTGAGATAGATGAGTTCAGGTGAGATGGATGAGTTAAGATGAAATAGATGAGCAGGTGAGATGGATCAGTTTAGGTGAGATAGATGAGCAGGTGAGATAGATGAGTTCAGGTGAGATAGATGAGTTCAGGTGAGATGGATGAGTTAAGATGAAATAGATGAGCAGGTGAGATGGATCAGTTTAGGTGAGATAGATGAGCAGGTGAGATGGATGAGTTCAGGTGAGATGGATGAGTTCAGGTGAGATAGATGAGTTCAGGTGAGATAGATGAGTTCAGGTAAGATGGATGAGTTCAGGTGAGATAGATGAGTTAAGGTGAGATAGATGAGTTCAGGTGAGATAGATGAGTTCAGGTGAGATGAGTTTAGGTAAGATAGATGAGTTCAGGTGAGATAGATGAGCAGGTGAGATGGATGAGTTCAGGTGAGATAGATGAGCAGGTGAGATGGATGAGTTCAGGTGAGATAGATGAGCAGGTGAGATGGATGAGTTCAGGTGAGATAGATGAGCAGGTGAGATGGATGAGTTCAGGTGAGATAGATGAGCAGGTGAGATGGATGAGTTCAGGTAAAAGAGATGAGTTCAGGTGAGATGGATGAGTTCATGTGAGATGGATGAGTTCAGGTGAGATAGATGAGCAGGTGAGATGGATGAGTTCAGGTGAGATGGATGAGTTCAGGTGAGATGAGTTCAGGTGAGATGGATGAGTTCAGGTGAGATGGATGAGTTCAGGTGAGATGGATGAGTTCAGGTGAGATGGATGAGTTCAGGTGAGATGAATGAGTTCAGGTGAGATAGATGAGTTCAGGTGAGATAGATGAGTTCAGGTAAGATGGATGAGTGCATGTGAGATAGATGAGTTCAGGTGAGATGGATGAGTTCAGGTGAGATAGATGAGTTCAGGTGAGATGGATGAGTTCAGGTGAGATGGATGAGTTCAGGTGAGATGAGTTCAGGTGAGATGGATGAGTTCAGGTGAGATGGATGAGTTCAGGTGAGATGGATGAGTTCAGGTGAGATAGATGAGTGCATGTGAGATAGATGAGTTCAGGTGAGATGGATGAGTTCAGGTGAGATAGATGAGTTCAGGTGAGATAGATGAGTTCAGGTGAGATAGATGAGTTCAGGTGAGATAGATGAGTTCAGGTGAGATGGATGAGTTCAGGTGAGATGGATGAGTTCAGGTAAGATGGATGAGTTCAGGTGAGATGGATGAGTTCAGGTAAGATGGATGAGTGCATGTGAGATAGATGAGTTCAGGTGAGATAGATGAGTTCAGGTGAGATAGATGAGTTCAGGTAAGATGGATGAGTTCAGGTGAAAGAGATGAGTTCAGGTGAGATGGATGAGTGCATGTGAGATAGATGAGTTCAGGTGAGATGGATGAGTTCAGGTGAGATGGATGAGTTCAGGTAAGATGGATGAGTTCAGGTGAGATGGATGAGTTCAGGTAAGATGGATGAGTGCATGTGAGATAGATGAGTTCAGGTGAGATAGATGAGTTCAGGTGACATGGATGAGTTCAGGTGAGATGGATGAGTTCAGGTGAGATAGATGAGTTCAGGTGAGATGGATGAGTTCAGGTAAGATGGATGAGTGCATGTGAGATAGATGAGTTCAGGTGAGATAGATGAGTTCAGATGAGATAGATGAGTTCAGGTGAGATGGATGAGTTCAGGTAAGATGGATGAGTTCAGGTGAGATAGATGAGTTCAGGTGAGATAGATGAGTTCAGGTGAGATGAGTTTAGGTAAGATAGATGAGTTCAGGTGAGATAGATGAGTTCAGGTGAGATAGATGAGTTCAGGTGAGATAGATGAGTTCAGGTGAGATGGATGAGTTCAGGTGAGATGGATGAGTTTAGGTAAGATAGATGAGTTCAGGTGAGATAGATGAGTTCAGGTGAGATGGATGAGTTTAGGTAAGATAGATGAGTTCAGGTGAGATAGATGAGTTCAGGTGAGATAGATGAGCAGGTGAGATGGATGAGTTCAGGTGAGATGGATGAAACAATGGAATATATCATATTTTTTAAATGAATTCAACAAAGAGCTAACCTCTTGAGGAATCGTGTCAGACTTGGTTATATTAAATTCATAAAAAAGTTTTTCAAACACTGGAGGATATTCATTCACATCCAAAACTTCAACAGTGACTGTGGCCGTTGCAATTCTCTCAGGGGTCCCTGCATCTTTTGCCTGTAAAGAAATTAAACTGTGTTTTAGTGAACTTTTAAAAACTTTTGCCTGTAAAGAAATTAAACTGTGTTTTAGTGAACCTTTAAAAAGCACTGTGTATACTTAAATCAACTGATAGTTCTTCATAAATTTCCATAGGCATTTAATACACTTAACAGTACAAGTCTATACCTTTTAATATTTTGAAACAAAAATGTTACTGTAGAATGCTAAAGTTATCTTACCATAATGTGCAGGGTGTAATTTCTCTCCTTCTCTGCATCCAAGGGTCTCACCAGATTAATGCTACCAGTTTTCTCACTAACATTAAACTGTGGAACTATGTGGAAAAGATGTTATTATTAGGTCAACAGTTATCTTTAAAAAAAAAAGTAATCAAAAGAAATCAAAATTGTATGTCATAAAATTTTTTTTACTTATTTTACATAAACATTATTGAAGAATATGTATTGCGTGATGAGCAGTATTTCAAAAAAAAATTTCTTACATGCTTCACTATCTAGCAGCTCATAAGTGACAACATTATCAGTGGCGTCGTCATCATGGGCGTGCACACTGACCAGGTTGGGTTTGATCTGATTTTCTTCTACTAACACAGTGATGCTGTTGTCATCAAACACTGGGGCAAATTCATTCACATCATTTATCTCCACAATCACCTAAATCAAGGAAATATTTCTCAGCATTTATCTCCACAATCACATAAATCAAGGAGAATATTTCTTACCATTTATCTCTACAATCACCTAAATCAAGGAAAATATTTCTCAGCATTTATCTCCACAATCACCTAAATCAAGGAAAATATTTCTCATCATTTATCTCCACAATCACCTAAATCAAGGAAATATTTCTCAGCATTTATCTCCACAATCACCTAAATCAAGGAAATATTTCTCAGCATTTATCTCCACAATCACCTAAATCAAGGAAAATATTTCTCATCATTTATCTCCACAATCACCTAAATCAAGGAAAATATTTATCTCTACAATCACCTAAATCAAGGAAAATATTTCTCATCATTTATTTTCACAAAGACAAAATCAAAAGAAAATTTTTAACAATGTATATTTACATTTGCCAAATTCAAGAGAAGCCTAAATAAATCACTAAAAACATATTAACATTTTATTCATTGTATTGCTATTTTATTTGGATATTTTGAATTAAATGAAATTAAAAATTTAATAAGAGCATTAACTTGATGGATATTTGGACAAAGTCTTTCATCTATGCATGTATTTGGGCTTCATATATTTAGAAACTCATCATTTTGTTGAGAATGTATTTTGGGCTTTAAGATTTATATATATACTAGTTAAAAATTAACTTTATTTAGCGTAAGTAATAATGTTTAGTAAAACAAGTAAAACTGACCAACACTTTGGATGAGCCCTGTCCATCACTAGCTGAAACTATGAACACATAACTCTCTTTCACTTCCCTGTCCAGCGCTGAGGTTGTGGTTATTGTACCCTTGATGTTTAGAAAAATAATAGTTTAATACTTAGAGGTTCAGCATTGATTAACAAGAACAGTTTCAAACAATTGGGTTGAAACTGGTAACAAACTGTGTCCTTAAAGGAAAAAGAAAGCAAATACTTACATTTGTGCCAATTATTTTGAAAGGAACATCCTTTGTTATTATGGTATAGCTGATTTGATTGGATAGGTCAGATTTGGCTTCAACTCTACCAACAAAAGCTGCCATACGATACAGAAAGGGGTGAATCATTGTTTTCTTTAGTTAATGAGATTGAAAAGGGTTAACTAGATAAAATATTTTAAAACATAAGGTCTTTTTATATATTTTAAACAAATACATGATAATATTTAAAACATGTATACAGAGAGAAAGCTAAATCAGCTTAAAAAAATGAACAGAAGGATAGGATGATAAACATCATTTTGTTATGAGCCAATTTATCTTTACAAGGCTTTTAAGAGTTGTTTCTACTAGGTTTAGTATATATAAAAAGTGTATGTACTGTTGTTTCTACTAGATTTAGTATATATAAAAAGTGTATGTACTGTTGTTTTTGTTTTCATCAACATTAAAAGTGTAGCTGATATTGCTGAAACTGATGACTACTGCTCCCATAATACGAATCACTAGTGTTGCGTTGGCAGTCTTGTGGTCTGTTCCTCCATCAATTGCCAAGATGGTCACTTTTAAAGTATTGTTAGGAAGAACTTGATTGCCCTTTCAAACATAAAGGAAGATGCGCTTTATAAGATTGAGCTCATCTATTAAAATAATTTAAATGTTATTTTTTTAGAAAACTTAAATTACAATTAATTAATGGCTAATTTTTTGGTTTTTAACAATAAGTCTATTTATTTACCATCTTTTTTAAATCAATATTTTTTTTCAGAGTAAGGAAGCCCAAATCAGAAACATTAATGAAATCACTTCCATTGCCAGCAAGGCTAAATGTAACCTTCCCATTAATCCCAGTATCATTGTCCCTGGCAGAAATCTGGCCAATGACTGAGCCCATTTTTGATTTGTCAGGTATAAAATCAAACTGTGGAAAGTTTATTTTTTACTGATGATTTTTTTTTCAAACATTTTAATAATTAAAATTTAAGCAAATAGTTGTATTTTAATGTACTTAAACTGATGGTTATCGAACATAAATAAAAACAAGTTATATCAATAAATACTTAACTTGTTTTCATTTATCATTTGTTATTAAACATAATTTTAAAGTGTGTTAAAAATATAATCATTAACTGTAATGTCTATGATATTTTACAGATAGTATCAAATATTCTTCAAAACTATTGTAACAAGAATTTAAAATTTGCACAATTCTACTAGTGAATTTTAAAATACAGAAATCAATGATTGCACAGAAATGACTGAAAGTTTAGTCTACAAACCGTTGCAGACTGAACTCCACAGACGTCATTATAGCAGATCTCAGGGGGATATCTATTTACACCAATAACATTAATGTGAAGTTTGGCTTGTGTAACACAGGGTAGGTCTCCGCCATCAGTCGCATAAACATTTAAGTCATACGCCACACCTGACGGTGCTTTTAGCAGAGTTATATTCCCTGTCTGTGAAATATGAAGCCACAGATCTGCAGCTGGATGAAAAAAACATTAAAAAGATTTGTTAAGTTTCATTAATCAGTTGTAAATCAAACATTAGAAAGCTGTGTTAACATAAGACTCCAGTATTTCAACGTGCAGCTACCTGTGTTGTTGATGTAATATGAAACAGCCCCATTGGCACCAAAGTCTGCATCACTGGCATTTAGCTGACCAATAAAATCTCCCGCCTGACCAGTCTCGCTAACACTGAAAGTGAGGGAGGCAGGATCCCACTCCGGACAGTGGTCATTGACATCTGTGATGTTGATGATGACCACGGCATAGCTGAAGCCATTTACAAAATCAGTGGCTGTAGCATTTAATGTTAGCGAAGATATTTTCCCTTCAAGACGCCCAGTCACTTTTATAACTCCTGAAATAACAGAACTTGTTTGGGTCTATGGAACATGATGATTTTTTTTAAAAACTATTTTATATGTTATATTAATTTTTTCACTTTTACATTTTAGACACATTTAACAAAATTAAAGAGATTTTTGTCATCATCAATATGATATCACTATTGATATTGCATTAGTGAAAGAAAAAGAAAATATTTTAACCTGTGATGCTGTCAATAGCAAACATGTCTGAACCAACAAGGGAATACAATGTAATGCCACCACTTGTGTCATTATCCAGCGCATCTAGTTTACCAACAGTATAGCCTATTTGAGCATCTTCAGGTACAGAAAATATGTAGGAACTTTTCTTGAACACTGGCTTCTCATCATTGACATCTGTGATATTTACAACAATGCTGGCATTTGCAGAAAAGCCCTTGCCATAATCATCCGTAGCAATGACCTGAACAACAAATATACTTTCACTTTAAAAATCATTCTTATAGGTTTGGAACAATAAACAAATACACTTTTACTTAAAAGATCATTCATATGGATTTGGAACAATAAACAAATATACTTTTACTTAAAAGATCATTCATACGGATTTGGAACAATAAACAAATATACTTTTACTTAAAAGATCATTCTGATAGGTTTGTAAAGATCAACCAAATTATTGTTTGAATGAAGGCTACATATTGATTAAATTACTGCACTAATATATATTTATTTTATATTAAAATAGTTAACTTATTATTCTATTGAGATCAGTTATTACTAGATTTTATCTTGAGTTATACCATCGCATTTAATAAATCAGCATAAGTGAACAGCTATCTTAAGATAGTATTTATTGTTTTCTTTTTCCTTTTGTGCTGTCGTGGAATGAGAAATCTTTCACTTCCCCTGCTTGTGTGTTTTTTATTTTAATAGGTTCTTAGTTAGTTGTATTCTGTTTCATGATTTTAGTATTGTTAATGTTTAATTTGAGTTCAACCCCATTAGCAAAAGAAATAAGTACAATTATTTATAGATAATGGGACAGCATGGCCTAACGGTAGAGAGCTAGACTGCTAACCTGAGAGTCTAAAGTTCAAATCCAGATTCAAATCAGTGGAACATCCCTGAGTCCACACAGCTCTGACAGGTACCCAACTTACGTTAGGAAAACAAAGGCAGCATAGTGCTGACCACACTTTTCCTTCATATGCCAATGTCTCTTAATCATACAAACTCTACTTCATCTGCTCCTTGTGTCTTAGGCACAAACGGAAAATGATTATGATGATTTATAGATAGGAAAAAAACCATTTAATTACCATCACGTTGTAAACAGAATTTGTTTCTCTATCCAAATGATCTTGTACAGTTAAAAATCTCACAAATAGTTTTCCAGTAATAGGGTCAATACTAAAAAATGAACTATTGTCTGCCAGTTTAAATCTAACTGTTTCTCTCCCATACTCTGGGCCATCATCATCAGACACAGTTATTGCTGGGGACTAAAAGAAACATCTTTGTTCTTTGTAGTTTAATCAAATGTGTATGTATTAGAAAATATATCATTACAAAATTAACAATTTGTTTTTAACATCTATAGTGGTAAAGTTGTTCTAAAATTAAGCTTTTGTTTTACAAGAAAACTTAAATACCCAATACTCTTCAGCCTCTAAAATGCCAGAAATGGCTAAAAATATATGCTAGTGTAAGCTACTAAAATGTTAGATTACCAACTTGGAAATAATCTAATAATTGTGGCCAGCTGTAAGTCAGCTTGCCAGCTTGGATATAAAAGAAGCAAAAAAAAACTGCTACCAGCTGAATGTTAGCTGTTACAAATGTTAAGATTGCCAGATTGGATGAGAAAGAAGTCAAGAAAACTGTTAACAGGTGTAAGTTATTGCAGAAGTTTGTTTATTATATTGCCGAGCTGAATGTAAAAGAAGCCAAGAAGTTGTTACCAGCTGTATCTCTGTTGCGTTTTTAGCGTTCTCCTTTACTTGCCCAGTGAAGAGACTTTGTGAAAACACAGGAGGGTTGTCGTTGATATCCATCACTGTAACAAATATGGTGCAGGTGGAGGTCTGAAAGTAGACAGAATTGCTCCAATATAAAAACTGTAGGGTTTACATAAAATATTTGCATCACTATGTGATTGATGATAATTACAACATGTATGCTACTGGGGCAAGCTGGAATAACATGTTTTTTTAATTAACTAATTTTCAAACACATTAATGAATTTTCTATTTTAAAATTTCAACACACGCCAAAAAAGGAATACTCATTAATATTGATGAGCTTTTATTTTGAACAGATATTTTTATTGACTCATCCTGTGGTAAACACATAACAACACTTAAAATCCCATTAGATACAATGCTCAGGTAATAAGCCACCTTAATTACACACCCCAAGGCTACTGATGTACCTACATGTAGGATGTCACTAGCTTCAACCTTCAACTGAATTTGAGCAACTCCATTAGATAGAAGAAGTTCTCTGTCCAGAGACTTTACAACTTGAACATACACCTAAATTTTAAAAATAATTAAAATAAAATGTTTATTTGAAAAAACAAATTAACAAAAACAATAATTGGCTAAAGTTATTATATAATTATATATAATTATACTAAAAAGTGTTATTAAAAATGAAATGGTTTTCTTAAATATTTATATTGCAGACATAAAAAATTGACTTCAATCAACTATGCTCCAAATGTTAACAAATATTATTTTCTCAATCCCTGTGTAATAACAACATTCACATCCAACTTACATTATTTGAACTGTCTTTTATTAATGTAAATGAACAATTTGTATCTTCTGTCAGGGAGTATTCAACAACAGAATTGTTGCCAATATCCTTGTCATAAGCTGTTATGTTTAAACTTGATCCACTGATACCTGCAAGGATTCAATAAAAAATAAAATTTAGCAGAAAAGGAAACAAAACACTGTAAATGCTATTCCAGTAATCTTTGTTTAATACAACCACTTTTTTATTGCATGTTTTTATCCGGTTAAATTCGTTACATTCATCAATATTGTTCTATTAGATGTCTAGTCCTGGTTATCTAGTAGCCTATACTTTCTAAATATTGTCTTTTTATCCACTGTCTGTTATGTAGCGTCTCTATCTACTGCTGAGGTAAACAAATGTCTGTGTTATACAAATGTATCTAGTGTCTGTCCTATCCTAAATATATATAATAAAACACGAAATGCTCAGGATATACATTTGTCTGTTTTGCTCAATTTATATTAATATGTTAGTGTATAAGTATCTATTTTGTGTTACCTAAACTCCTAAATGAAATATCAGGTAGAAGACTAAACAAAGAGAGAAGCTTGCTCTTTTAGAGATTCAAATTTTATAAAGCTTGGTTCATCTGATGTAAATAAATTGTTCTTTTGTAACCATCCAATATATTTTGTATAGTAGGCCTATCTTAATTATAAGAAATTGTGTGTTCAGTTGTAAAAAAAAAATGAAGAACTTTCTATGCATATTTATTCTAAAATTATAATAAATATAGTTGATAAATTTTAAGGATGTTGAAAATATTTTAAATAAAAATTAAATTATGATTATCACAACATGACAAAGATGAATAAGTAAAAATGAATATGTGCCCATTCCTTTATTTTTACTGTGAAATAAATAGTTTACTTTTACTAGTTCAATGATATTTATAATAAGTATCAATGACGGCAGTACTGGACAGTTAAATTGGAAGACTGGTATTAACAAGATTCTACACAAAACAACAAATGGCAAAAGAATTGTTTGTCAACAGTAAAGATAGAATCAGGAGAACAAATTATTTGGGGCAAATTATAAACATTTGTTTAATGTGATAGTGATGGAAATTAAACCATTCCTTTTTTTTTTTAAACTGATTAGTCAACATCTCTATTAGGAAACAAAATAATATGTGAAAACAAATCACCAGTTAAGAATTCATAAAAATAAAATCTGGTTATCTTGTAAAGGAATAAATCAAAGATCAATGGCTCATAAACAGCTATATAAACTTGTTATAATTACTTTAGAATTATTTATATCTGCCAATGATTTTTATATTGTTTAGGCTTCTATCTATATCCAGATATATTTAATATTAAGCAAGTACATTAACAAAGTTTCAAATTTTAATTTCAAAGAACAAATGATTTCCTGGTTTAAAGGGTTTTTCGACAATAGTCTTGTTTTACAATTGATTCAACAATAAAAAAATAAGATGCAAAACTGTACTTCAAAACATAAAAGTCTGTTTATGTGAATTTATTAGTTAAAAAACAATTTTAAAATTTACATTGCAGGGTTTTAATTTAGCAACAAAGATTTTATTTCAAAAGTAGAAATGTGACACGCTCTGTTGTTACTGTTTCTCTGGCATAGTGCACAGATACGAGGTACGATCTGTGACAGTGTCACCATGACATGTACTGGTCCTCATCTTGATCCCTGATTCATACAACGCCAGCACGATGCAATGTTTGTTGTCAGACACATGGCCGTACGGCTCCGAGTCTGCCCAATCAAAAAATGTAACAGGGAGATCACTGCCATGGTAAACCCAGTGGTCGCTGGTAGCCTCATCATGACCACTGATAAAAATGCTAAATGTATCGTCCAGGTTATGTTCGAGGAATTGTTTGATGAAATCAAACTGGGCAGTGTCCACAATCCTGGCTAGCTGTCCACCCATGGCAGCACAAGTCTCAACAGCTTTGTCTGCAGTGAACCCCTGGCCCTCACATTGGGGAACCTGAAACACATTTTAAACCTCAATCTACAAGCTTCACTTTTAGCTGGTACATTGCAAAGTCAATTCAAAGAATATGCTCAATTTTTTTTAACAGTTTGAAATCGCTGGCAGTGTGAGTAATAAAGAAAAAAAATTATTTATTAGATTTTTTAAAATCTGATTTACTTTAGGCTTAAAAAAAAATTAACCTAAATCAAAGCTTTTGAAAAAATTAACTTTAAATAGGCTTTCTAAAACAAACCTAAATAAAAGCTTTCAAAAACAAACTTAAATAAAAAGCTTTAAAAAACAAACCAAAATAAAAGCTGTCTAAAACATTTACCTTAAAAAGTCTGTATCTGTTTCCATCATACACGTCCGAGCTGAAGAACAAGATGTTTTTGTACAGGTCATTCTCCTGGTGTAGAGAAGTTTGGCCAGATTCCAGCAAGTGCAGCTGAGAGCCAACTTTCTGGAGTTCATTGAGCAGATAGGTTGTGCTTGTTTGACCCACGTTGAAAACTTTGATGCTGGATGTGTAGTGGAAGTTCTCACTGTTTTGCTTGACACCATATCCATCACACATGTAAATGGTGTCTGGCTGATGAGGATACATCCATTGCATGGACAGGTAAGACGGAGAATACGAATCTTTTGCGATAACTTTTGAAATAAATGCTGACACCATTTCCACATAATGATTAAATTCATCAGGAGTTGAGGAATTGTACTTGGCTATTTCTGTTGAAGAAATAAAATAAACAATCACTAAACTGTGCCTATAACTGCCTTAAATTAATAAGTTAAATATTTTTTTAATTTTATAAGAAAAACTTTCCAGATTAAGCTATGGAAAAAAAAGTTAAATATAAAATACGGTCTAACCTTCAAATGGTCCACCTCTTCTGGATTGTGAAATGACTAAAGTGGTTAAATATTTGAGCTCTGTGGCAGCAGGGGAAAAGGAGCAATTAATCATGACAGACTTTGTCTGGCCTGACATGACAAAATTGGGAGTTGCTGAGATCGTTAGTCCATGATCTGAAAGCATGGATCATTCATGCAACACTCTGAAACTAACTCTGCCTCGACTTATTTCTTTTTTAAGAGACAAAAATGGTTGTTTAAATAATCATAAAAAAATAGTTTGAAACAGCGATATTATGATGACATCCGGAGAAGGACTTTAGTATTCTTTTAGACATACAATTTAGACATAGAATTCAGTAAAAACATTTTCATAACGGGAAAAAGATATTTTAAAACATTTCTATCTTTATGTTTGTAACGAAAAAATATACTGAACAGGTTTTATATTTGAAAATGTATTAAAATTTGTGTAATTGCTAATTCAGTATACAATTCTATTCAGCAAAAAATGTGAAGGAAGAAGAAACTATTATTACTTGATGTACTTTACAACCTCGGTATGTCAGAAATGTTAAATCATTTGTTGAACTGTTTGTTTAACATGTTACAGCTTGAAGTAACATACACAGTTCATAAACTGGACATTTTTTTGGGAAGGTTCTGGGGTGGGAGGTGTTGGGGTGATCCAAACTCTTTATGCATACAATAATTTTACTCATGTTTTAGAAAGGTACCTTTAGAAAGATGGTCTACAGCTAATACAAACAAAATGCACGTAAATTAAGACAATTTTTTAAAAAATATCAGTGACATGAAACAAAATTAACCTCTAATCACAAACACAATTAGTTAAAAGTTCAGCAACATTTCAACATTAAAAAAATTATATAACTTTTAAAACCATATTAGTTTTATATTACAAATAGTTTTTGCAATGACAAAACATACACTAGGTATATTCATAAAAATTATGTAGATTATAAAACTGCTAAATGGGCAAGTATAAAAATACTAAACAACATATTGAGAAGAGTCATCTATACTGTGTTAAACTCCATTGAAAGCTATCTTACCTTCCGTTACATTCCAGTAGTAGTTTTGTAGTGGAAAAGTTGGCGCTTGATCATTAACATCAAGGACAGTAACTCTGATATCTTTTGTGGCCTTATAAGATAGAAGCAATGTTAGGCTAACTAAATGTATATTTTAAAATTGTAGGCCTGTAGTGCTTTAATCAGCATCCCACATCCAGACCCAACTAAATTTGTATTAGTTTTAATGGCATAGTTTATTTGTATTAGTTTAATGGCATAGTTTCTCCCAAATAAATTTGTATTAGTTTTAATGGCATAGTTTCTCCAACTAAATTTGTATTAGTTTTAATGGCATAGTTTCTCCAAATAAATTTGTATTAGTTTTAATGACATAGTTTCTCCAAATAAATTTGTATTAGTTTTAATGGCATAGTTTCTCCCAAATAAATTTGTATTAGTTTTAATGGCATAGTTTCTCCAAACTAAATTTGTATTAGTTTTAATGGCATAGTTTCTCCAAACTAAATTTGTATTAGTTTTAATGGCATAGTTTCTCCAACTAAATTTGTATTAGTTTTAATGGCATAGTTTCTCCCAAATAAATTTGTATTAGTTTTAATGGCATAGTTTCTCCATCTAATGAGATGAGAATGTACTTATACTCAAATAGTTTATTAACTTTTCCTTAAATTAAATTCTACTTGACTAATTTTTTAAGATAGTGGGTTTAAAACTTTTTTCAATTGTATAAATTAATTCAAAGAAGAAAAAAACTAACAAAACTACAGTGCAAATAATACATAATGCATTTTCCTATTTGCTTATGGGATAATTTTAATTTAAAATAGTTGCAAAATATTTCTTTGAAACTGTTATGTGGTTTTTTTCAACATGTGGATTAATCTTTCGATAATTTCAATGCCATATTCAAATTATCAATTTAAACTACATTTTAGAAGGTTTAGATTTGCATTAAAAATATCTTAAAACTAAATGTCCATACAATGAAACAAAAGTTATAACAAAACAATAGGCCAACATATGACACTTACATTATGTTGAGCAGAATCTACAACAGTTACTCTGAGTGAATATTCATCCACCCTCTCCCTGTCCAGGACATCTTCCAGGTTGATTTGCCCAGTCCTTGTATTTATTGAGAATGGATTTCCTTTTGCTGATGTAGAATAAACAAAATATGTGTGTCATATTAAAATGTGTGAGAGGGTGGGGCTTGGTGGGAGAACATGGAATAGGGTATTTGGTGCAAGTGTTTGTGTCATGGTTTAAAAAATATTTTGCATTGTATTCCAAACCAACCAATCATTGATAGATAGTTTTGGGAAAATATGAAAAAATTACTGACAATTAATGACTGAATAGTTTGTATGTGTTAAAGATAAAACTGAGTGATACATACACACAGGTGAGAGAATGTCCAAAAAGTATTCCAGCTTTCCTGCATCCAGTGAATCTCTGTCTTTGGCACTGACTCTGCCAATTTCTCTCGGGTATGAGTCCTTCAAATATTCCACATGATATACATTAACGTGAATTGTCATGTGTGTGTGCCAATAACTTATTGCTTTATCAAAAATTTTTATATTTTATACAACCCACTCCTTGGTTATATATAGAGAGTGTGTATGTGTAAATGTCACAAAGACACACACATGTGTGTTGTTTACACTGATTACACTGTTTACATTGTTTACACTGTTTACATTGTTTACACTGATTACACTGTTTACACTGTTTACACTGTTAACACTGTTTACACCGTTTACATTGTTTACACTGTTTACACTGTTTACCTCAGAAACATTGAGCCACAGGAGACCAGGGTCATCAAATGTTGGAGAGTTGTCATTAGCATCCAGCACGTGAACCACAACCCTCACAGAAGTGTTGAAGATACCATCTGTCACAACAACCTACAGAGTAAAGATGGTTTAAATTTAACAAAAATTCAAAATATAAATGGCTGACATTTGAACCCTGGGACAGCTAGCTTGTTGGCTGAACCTGATCTTAAAAAGGCTATTCGGAGTTATGTACCTAAACCCCCCACACACACACCAGGCAGAGTTATGTCCTTAAAATCCCCACACCTAATGTTATTATGTAGCTATGACAAGCAGGATATATGTGGGATCTTCTAACTTTACTTCATCAACTATTGATATTTTTTCACAATATAACAAATTATTAAAGGAAAAACGTACATAAAAAGAATATATCCCACTCAATTCCTTTGCCATGCCCTCATAATCAATAGGTTTCTTCAAAGCAATAACGCCAAATTCATTGACAGAAAACGACCCTGCTGACGTATCATTTTCATTGCTGATGCTGTAAGACAGCTGAAAATAAATTCATAAAACAAGTGGATAATAAAAAGCATGATGTCTACAACACTGTTAATTAGCTAATTAATAAAGAGATGTTAAACTTATAATAATAAACTTCTTTTAAGAACAAAATGCCTGCAACAATTTCAATAGTTGTATCAAATTTTAATCAATAAATAAAACTTACAGATGCGTGTAAATCTTTATCTGTTGCACTGACAGTGAGGTCAATTGAAGTCCCCATTAAATGAACTGGATCTCCTGGCTTAGCATCCTCACCTATTTCACCTTCAAATTT
Organism: Physella acuta; assembly: GCF_028476545.2. Classification (NCBI taxonomy): domain Eukaryota; kingdom Metazoa; phylum Mollusca; class Gastropoda; family Physidae; genus Physella; species Physella acuta. Next base: position 408,957 of record NW_026732496.1, read on the forward strand.
AGTGCTAAGGAACGTGGGAGCTTCGTCAGGTACATCTGTTAATCTTATAATTACCTAGAGCGTTGTTAAAAATAGTGAAACCACATAAAGGTTATAAGTTTACTTAGATGTTTTTATGCTAAATGGTAAGAGTTAATGTGTATTGTGGGAAATATTGTCTTAAAATAAACATTAAAATTAGGTCACTGAACATGTTACCAATTTGGTTCTTCATACAAGATTCACTAATCACTGCATTTTTAATTGTATGTAATAAAATGTAGCTAAACCATTTTAAAATTTTACATAATTAAAGTGTAGTGAAAACCATTTTTAAATTTTCAGTAATTAAAGTGTAGTAAAAACAAGATTCATTAGGCAAAAAAAATTTACCTGGACAGTGGCAGTCTCCTGAGAGCTTGATTTTACAGCTTCAATCAACAAGTTATATTTTTCTATAGTCTCTCTGTCCAGCTTATTCCTCACAAACAATGTTCCCTGTGATAAATGTTTTCAGTTGTAAAATAAAGATAAATTCAAAAATATTTAGACCCATTTTTTTTTAAATATCAAGTTATAAATAGCTGGAAACCAAAAATTTGACCACTAAATAAAAAAAAAATATTTACATTTTTAGCGTCGATGTAAAAATCGTTAGTGTCATTGTCTGATGTAATCGTGTACTGCAAATCAATGTCCCCTTTGTTTGTGTTCAGGTCAATTACAGTGTAGTTTATTGGTGAAGATTCATTTATCCAAACATTGACAAAAGCTGGGCAGAAGGCCAGGATGTCATCTGTTCGCACAACAACTGTGAGCTCAGCGTTGGAGCAGACATCTCCACTGCAAGCTGCTAAAGCTATTGAATACTGGCTGGCATTTAGGGGTCTTGTAACCCTCAATAATCCCGATGTTTTGTTTATTGTGAAGTAACTTGTCATGTTGAGAAGTTTATACTCCACCGGCTCGTCCCCCTTGCTTGCCACTGTTGTAACTTCACGAGAGAACGCCTGGACGTTGAAGTTGCAGGTGGTGGACTGAGTCAGGTAGACCACAGGAAATGGGAGAGGCCATTGCGGAGCCTCGATTACATTTTTAACATTAACGGTTACCCTGGCTGTTGCTGACAGTGCAGAAACGGATTGGTCAGCCACCACAGCGGTCAGCGTGTACGTCTGTTGTGATTCATAATTAAGAGACTTTGCAAGCACCAAATTTCCATCACTACTTCCTAGCATGAACACTTTATCTGGGTCGCCACCTTGGATACTAAAGCTAAGCCTGCCTGAGGAACCAGAATCTGGGTCGCGGGCATGTAGCGACCCAATCAAACTTCCAATAGTTAAATTCTCATTGACTTCAAAAACAAATTCAGATGTCCTGTTATTCTGGGTATCTACAAACTCTGGCGCTGTGTTGGAATCTACAATATTGACAACAAGTGTTGTAGAGTTGTATCTTGGTGGAGTGCCGTGATCGCTGACCCATACATCAACATTGTATGTCTGTTTTTCACTTCGGTCAAAGACACCAGCTGTAGTGACAGCTCCTGTGCTTCTATTAATGATAAATTTTCCATCAGTTCCATCGACCAAGAAAAATGTGAAGCCTTCATTGCTACGATCAAGATCTGTGGCCTTCACTGTGTAGACGAGCTGAAAATGTATTTAAAAGCATAATTGAGCTGTGCCATTTTATTTTGAGTTTTGTTTCTTTGAAGTATTTCTCATTTTTATAAAACAGACTTCAAGGTGTATTCCATTAACAAAATTATGATTAAAACCAAATTTAAAAGAAATGCTCATATAATTATATTCAGATTGAGAAATTTACTACTTGCTCATAAAAAACACTACTTTTTTAGTAAATCAAATAACACAAAAAATTAGTAAAAATTAAAAATCAACAAAGAAATTAACATAAACGCAAATTAACAGGCATGAAAACAGTTCAGCAAAATTTTAGCATACTTTTGCCTCTGCCCTTTAAAAGTTATTTAAAAAGTTTACTCAACTTTTGCTATTAAAACTATAATTACCGTTGAAATTGAAAAATCTTTTTAAAATTTAGTAAACTTAATAAATAGGTTGACCTACCTGGTCAACAGGTGTGTTTTCTGGTAAGTTTATTGGACCAATTGAATCTATATTAGGTGAGTTATCATTAACATCCAAAACATGGATTGTTATAGTTGCAGTATCTATATTGCTCCCATCCGTTACATTAACATCTGAATGAAAATAATTTAATTTCATTGTTATATACATATACAATCAATGCTGCTAAAAATATTATATATATATATGTATATATATATATATATATATATATATATATATATATATAGGCGTATAATGGGACGGGAGGTCACTCTTGAATATCTTTGTAAAAAAATATGCAATCATTCTACAACTTACCAAATACTATAATATCATTTATTTCTGCATCCAATGTGTTGCATACAACAGTTCCATTTGGGAGAACAAAACAAGATAAAGCTGCAGCTGGTATAGGGTATACTTGTCCGTAGGTTAACAAATTGTCTGGGGTGTCTGGGTCTGTTGCTTTCAGCTGAATGTTCAACAAATAATTTTTTAATGTTTATAATTACATGCTAACTTAAATCTCATAAGGAGCAAGGTATAGATAGTTTTAATGTCTGCTTGTAAAAATATGTTACTGAATAAATTACAGTAACTAAGAAATAAACCAGTAATTTATTACACTGGCATTAACTGCTTTTTAATCATTTCTAAGCAGTTTTCACTTGAAAGTTTATTAAACAATTATTATAAGGGTGAAGATACAACCTCTTTTAGAATTTGTGATAAAAAGATGTGAGACATGGACAAATTATATGGGTCATTGGAGATGTGGGACAGGGACAAATTATATGGGTCATTGGAGATTTTGGACATGGACAAATTATATGGGTCATTGGAGATTTTGGACATGGGCAAAGTATACAGGTCATACAATGTTAAAAATATTCAAACAACCTCAGCAGCTGATACAAATTTATTGTCAAGGGAATACAAGATCTTGTTGGTTGATATAGAGTGAAACAAGCTGCTATTTTATTACAATACCCTGATGTACACTCTCCAGTCTAGTATTGTGCATGTCACAAACACAATAACCCAGTCAGTGTCACAAAAGAGCACTGTATCACAAACAAAATCACAACAGTATCACTGATATATAATTATCATAAATAAATTTACCTGCAATATAGTTGTATTGTTTTTCTGGTTTTCTTTTAATGAAACTTCGTAGTTTTTTTGTGAGAATTTTGGTGAAACAAGAATAATTTCTGTAATGGCTACAGTAAATGTAGTGAAGCTGAACTTGTGTGGGTTTCCTCCTGAGAACAACAGATTAAATTTAAATATATAAAAAATTAAAACATTTTTTGGGTGGAAAAATTAAAATTTAACCAGCTTTTGTATTGATAAAATTACAATGTTTATAATAAACATGTTATTTTACCTTAAAAGTAAAATTTAAAAAAAAAGAAACTTACCATCTTCTACTAATACAAAGAGATCATAGCTCTGTTTTATGTTGTAGTCAAGACAATGATCACATGCTAAGGTTATCTCCCCTGTAGCTGAGTTTATACTAAAGTTGGAGGCTGGAACTAGAGAGTATGTTAACACACCATCTGCGCCCCTGTCCTTGTCTGTAGCTTTAACCTGAATGAAATGTCTCAGTTACATTTTTACTTGGCTAGCCTTTTTGTTCACTACCTAAACAAAAATATTTATACCATTAAATAATTTAAGCTACATAAAAAGTGTAAATATAACACAAAAGGTGAAAACTTACTTTAACAATTATAGTGTTTTTAGCAGCGGTTTCATTTAACTGAACCCTCTGGATTGGCTGGATGACGGGGTCAAACTCATTGACGTACAAGAAATTAACATTAACATCTGTAGATGTGTTGTGGAAACCATCACTTGCTACCACCACCAGCTTGAACATCAACTTTGGTGAGTCAACGTCCAAATCATTTTCTTTAATTAGAGTGAGCACACCATTTGACTGCCCAAGTTGGAAAACTGTGAATGTATATTATATGATATAACTCATGTCACCATGCTAAAATGTTTTTATTATATTTGAACATAACTCTCTAGAACCAACAAAAAATAAAACGTATGTATTTTTCAAAACAGTTGAAAATTATAAAGAATATGTAACTTCATTAGTAAGATTTTATCCCAACAAAAAGACTTACAACTATCCGAGTTCCCCGATTGGATAAAGTACATAACAGTGTCGCCATCTGGATCATTAGCTTTCAATTGGCCAATCACAGTGTTAGGAGGTGTGGTCTCAGAAATGTTAAAAGTGTAAGTGGTAGAGAAAACAGGTGCTTGGTCATTTACAGGTAAAACATTAATTGCAATCTCAACAACAGTTGACCTAAAATTAGAGGTAACACATTAATTGTAATCTCAAAAAAAGTTGACCTGAAATTACAGATAATACATTAATTGCAATCTCAACAACTATTGACCTGAAATAACAGGTAAAACATTTATATAAATTTATTTAATTTCTAAATGAAACTGATTAGGTTGTATTCCTCAAAATATATGCAAAAAATACTGTCCAATATAATTCAAAACAAATATATTTTTGGAAAAACAAAAATTAATGTTAGATAAAATAAACATAAGGAGTTGCATTGACACCTATCAATTTTATTTGTGTGATGTTTTTATATTATCTTATAATCCTATACGAATAATTTTAATCATTCCAGTCTAGAAAGAAAATGAAGTCTAGTAGCAACTCAACATTTTTATAATTGTCAGAAAACCAACCTTCTGTTCTGAACAATGGCACTGTTATCAGTAGCTATGGCTGTGACATATTTTGTGCCAACATCTGAAGTTGAGAGAATTTTTTTCAGAGAAATCTGCCCACTTTGAGAGTTGATTGAAAAATCAGTTGATGGTTGCAAGGAATATAAAACTTGGCCATTGAGACCTTCATCAGGATCTGTTGCATTTATCTGTTTATTTAGATATACATATGTGTATATGATCATATATAAGATATTTTACATATATATATATATATATATATATATATATATATATATATATATATATATATATATATATATATATATATATATATATATATATATATATATATATATATATATATATAAACATATATACATATGTATATACATATACATATACCCATATATACATTATATATATATATATATATATATATATATATATATATATATATATATATATATATATATATATATATATATATATATATATATATATATATATATATATATATATATATACATATATATATATATATATATATACATATACATATACACATATATACATTATGTAGGTGTATATGTACATATATACATGTATCGTCCTGTCTTTTGATAAGAAGTTTAAAACTTGATAAACTGGTAAATAGCCAACCACACTATATAACACATAAAAGCCAACCACACAGTACAAGACACACTGAATGAACTATAGAGAGCTTACCATTCCTACAGGAGTGCCTATTGAGCTGGTAATAGCCAACCACACTATACAACATTTAACAGCCAATCATCCTATGCTAGACACACTGAATGAACTATAGAGAGCTTACCGTCCCTACAGGAGTTCCTATTGCGCCAGTACGATTGATGGTAAAGAGATAACTCTGTTGCGTAAAGTTGGGAGAGTTGTCGTTCTCATCCAGCACTGTGATGCTAATGATGCTAAAATTACTTTTGAGTTTCTCTGCAGTTTTAGTTTCTTGAGCGTAAACCTGTTAAAATCATTTTAGATTAATTAAATTGTAATTATTCAATTCATATAAATTTAGATATTTACTTTATCATTTGGAAAGAAAAATCTTTAATTTTAATTTTTTTTTGCACAATACAAATAATAAATATAGCAACAGTAAACTGATCAGTGTAATATACTAACAAAAGAAAAAATATGAAGGCTGCAGGCACAGAATGACCGCAGATAATCATCCTTTACATCAAGATTCATAAAAAACAGAAACAGTCTACTGCATGTAGATCAGATGAGCGAAATCTAACATTGTTACAACAAGGAACAGAAAAACTAGCATATAAGTTAAATGCTGACCAAAAGAGGAGATTTTGTGCAATTCTATCATTGTCAAAATGACGCTGAGAAGTTAATGAGTTAATAGTTATATACATAGATGACTTTGAAGCTAAATGTAAGTACATCTACATATTCCTATCAAGATTATGAGTGTTTCTACAATCAATTATAATATTATACAACAAAATGTTTTTTTTTTAATTTATAGACGTTAAGTTTGTTTTGTTTTCAACAAAATTAAACTTTTTAAAACTAATGAAATGAATCAGACCTGCAGTGAATATGACGCTTTAGTTTCTCTGTCAAGTGGCTTCAACAGAGTAATTATTCCTTGACCCTGGTCAGTTGTTATTCTAAATGTGGCGTCTACATTATTGTCCAGAACAAACTCGAAAACCGCATTGTCTCCCTGTTGATAAATTGATCTAGATCTATATAAATTGCAATGTTATCATTGAAACAGTTCAATCTCATGTTGATGCAAGTTTAGTATATTATTTTATTATCAATTTATTATTTATTAGAAATATTAGTATGAAGGTAATGTATTTATTTAGTTAATATTTACTTAGGGGGTCATCCATAAATGACGTCACGCTTTTTTGCCGATTTTTACCCCCCCCCCCCCCTAAAATGGCGTCACACCTCAGCCTACAACCCCCCTCAATATTGATGTTGAATTTTTCTTAAAACATCGATATTTTTCCAAAATCGTGTCAGAACTCTGCCAACATAGAGTATTTTGATCAATTCCTATTAAAATGTATTAAAACCGTTTTCTAAAACTCGAAATAACGGCTAAAACTCGTTTTTTAACTCTGCTTTTTTATATACAAAAAAGTGACGTCACACCATTTGAACCCCCCCCCCCCCTCCCCCTCGTCACAAAATTACGGACCACCCCCTCCCCCCTACGAGTGTGACGTCATTTATGGAGACCCCCTTATTAAAAGTTATTAGACTATTTAATTTTAAGATTTTAAGTTGTGTCATATAAACTAACAACGTTTTTAAGTGATATCATAGTTAATTAATTAAAAGCAGCTTAATTTTACATTCACAATATAGAACATTAGGCCTAGAATCTATAGATCTAGATTTCTAGATCAAGATCTAGATATCTAGATATTAATTATTAATGTATTGAAAAATACTAACCGAATCCTTATCAGTGGCGGCAACCGTTAGCAGAATCAAACCAACAGGTGCTAACTCTGACACGTTCAGCTGGTACTGGCTTCTGGTCATTTCCGGTTTGAACTTATTGACCCCAGTGACGCTTAACGTTAACACCGCTACGGCAAATCGAGAAATTGGGTTATCCTGTTGAAACGCCTGGTAATAAATAAGCAAACAATGTTTAATATAAGTTAATTTTTTTTAAATGGGCGATTTATTTTAGCCAACCGAATGTTTATTTACCTTGATATTGATACTGTACAGCCCTTGTTCAAGTGATCCGTTCACAGCGATGTAGCCTGTCGGGCTCAGGATAAACTTACTTCCGTAAATGTTCTGAGAACCTACAATCAAAGACAAATTGTTTGTCAACAATTTTCCACATGCCCACACCAGGCTGAAGAAGATGATAGGAGGGGGGGGGGGGAATTTGTGTGGGGTGGGGGTCTGGAAATGACATTGTTGATACACCCTGCCTAAAGCGCCTTTTTCAGCATCTAAAAATTGGCAACGAGAACTTGGGATTGACACATTAATATGTGCCACAAGTGGAGCCAGCGGGTCAAAATGGCCTTATCAGTACAGCGAGGAGCTGCAGTTGTGCCTCAGGCACCTGGAGCAAATTCTATAGCAATATCTTCCTGCACACCCTCCGTGTGTGTTGTCAAACACCAGTTTTGTCGTATTGAGCTAGTCCCCCTATCGTCAATTTCGTTATTCATCGGAAATCTGTCTGAAAACAATCGGCGAAATCCGAATAGCGAAGCAGTGATTCACACACGAATCAGCGTGATACGGTGGCCGTACAGGAGGCGGCTATGAACTATTGGTGACGATAATTTCCAAACTCGCCTTACACAGAGGCGTAGCGACCCTTCTCCCCCCCCCCCCCCCCCCCCCCCGTGGACAAACTTTTAGTTTGGCGCCCGCCCCCCCCCCCCTCCATATATATTTTTTTATATTTATAATGCAAAACTACAGCTAAAATAAGCTTTTAACTTTTTTTTCAAACCCATTTTGGTGCCCCCTAGGTTCGGCGCCCGGGGACATATGTACCCCCCGTCCCCCCCCCCCCCCCTCGCTACGCCTCTGAGCCTACAGATCCTGAAATGTAATCGCTATGGTGACCAGAATTTCAAGTCACAATGGTACTTGAACATATTTTATCGTCATATTACCCCACATGCTATATCTTCGCAGTGTAGCCTTTGTTAGATATCATATTGTATCCGCTATACGTCCTTTCCCACTTCCCATTTTTCCAAGCAAATCCCCCCCCCCCCCCATACACACACCCACACATCAAGAGCCACCTACTGGTGTCGACTGTGAAGGAAATGTTCGTGTTGATGGTCAGATCCCCATCATGTGCAGACACCGGTGGAACTGTGGGGAAATACTGCGTCGGGCTGTACATCTGGTGGGGCGAGGAAAGGAAATATGTTAGTCTGGGGAAGATATTCGTTTGGTGATGTACAACTGTATGGGTGTTGTTGTTTTCTGTTGTTGTTGCTGTTGTTTTTTATTTTGTTATTATACACAGAGTCCTAAAAATGAATTCAGATGATATTGCATGAATAGCGCTAAACTGGACGGCAACAAGAAAAAAGAAAGCAAGGAAGGCCAAGAGAGACGTGGAGCTGGCAGAGGCAGCACTGTCATGGGGGACCGACAAAAGTGGCCTCTCTGTTTTGGGCACAAAAAGGAAAAGATGATTATTATACACCAAGCTAAACAAACGGAGAATTCGGTCATTCTTATGAATATAAATTCCAGCTATCTGCCAGAGGCGTAACTGGGGGGGGGGGTGCGCCCCGGGCACGGGTCTACAACAAATTCCCTATAGACACTTGCCCGAATGCCGTTTGCCCGAAGGCCGATTTCCCGAATGCGACAAATGCGGCAAGTGGCATTCGGGCATTTGTCGCATTCGGGCAAGTGTCCATTCGGGCATTTGAGTAGATAACCTTTATCACTTAGAAAAGAAACCAATTCTATTAAAGCGTATTGTGGAACAGTAAAATAAGAATAAAGGTGGTGGGTGGGAGCGCTTATATATATATATATATATATATATATATATATATATATATATATATATATATATATATATATATATATATATATATATATATATATATATTAGGGCACCAAGTTGAAAGTTCGCCCCAGGCGACGAAAGGGGTCGCTACGCCTCTGCAATCTGCGCCACACACAAAATAAAATGATGACAAGATGTTATTTAACAAAAATGAAAACATGCAAGTATATGTGTTTTACACTTTCGTTCAGCTGCAGGCGGTAACTGGACTGATCAAATACTGGGTTCATGTCGTCCACATCCACAACATTGATTTGTAAGACGCAATAATTTTTCGGGGCGTTTGTGTTCTCATTTGACTCCTGTGTATAGACAAATTAAAGACGCTATTGAATGGTGTACACATTTTTAAACTTAATTTTTTGGTTAATTAAAATTCTGCAATTGTCTATAAATTTTACCCATGTAGTCGGTGGGTGAGAGAGAGTACATAAATGATGTTGCATTTCGGGATGGGGGGGGGGGGGATCTAACTTATTTAAAGATTTGTGATGAGATGGAAGGAGGGGGATTAAAAAAGTGCGACAGAATTTGTTTGTACTTTTAAAGACAAAAATGATAAACAACAATAAATATAACTTCCAACAAGTTAACATGTTAACAACATGTTCACTTGTTGCGAGTTAAATTTATCTGGAGTCGTCCATAAATAACGTCATACTCGTAGGGGGGAGGGGGTCTGTAATTTTGTGACGGTGTGTGGGGAGGGGGGGGTTCAGATGGTGTGACGTTACAATTTTGCATTATAAAAAAAGCAATGTTAGAAAACGAGTTTTAGCTGTTATTTTGCATTTTACGGGAGGGAAGAGGGCTGGCTTTTTGTGACGATGTGTGACGGATGGGAGGGAAGGAGGTAAAAATCATCCAAAAAAGCGTTACGTCATTTATGGATGACCCTTTTAAGGGCGTGATTCCATTTAATAATAGAATAAAACAAAAATTGAAAAAGTGGTTACATTACTTTATTCATTTGAATATCATATTTTTATTCTGAGGTCAAGTAATATAATTTATATATTTGCCTTGGGAACAGTGACGTTACAGATTAGCCAAAGCCCGTGTAGATTAAAACCCAAGGATCTGGTGCAGGTTTTCGGGGTAATGGGAACGCCATATATATATATATATATATATATATATATATATATATATATATATATATATATATATATATATATATATATATATATATATATATATATAATCCGTGCTTTGTTGCATTGTAAAAATACTATTACAAGTTCTTTTTGTTGAACAGAAGTGATCAGAAGACAAAACAGATCACACAATAGCAGAGGCGTAGCGTGGGGGGGGGGTGCGGACCGCACCGGGTGACACCATTTAGGGGGGTGATACCAAGGCAAAAAGTAGCAAAATATAATAATTTGAGGGGAGGGGGGTGCAAATCGTAAGTTTGAGGGGGGGGGGGGGGGGGGGGGGTTCAAATTGAAAATTGAAAGTTTGTCCCCGGGAAGGGTCGCTACGCCTCCTCTGGGGGGTGACACCATTAAGTGCCGCACCGGGTGACACCCGACCTCGCTACGCCACTGCACAATAGCACACCACAAGCACACACACAACACATCACTGACAACAGAATGCAACACAAAAGCACTTCACACGCAAACATAAAAAGATTTGCTAATCCTTGTAAAATAAATTTCTATTTCCTTCCTTAATATTGCGAACAAAATAGGGGGAAATAATGACACTATTTAATACAGATTCGTACACATATTGTAACAAAAAATCACGTATAATAATATTATATCAAATAGTTATTTGTAATTTTAAATATTTTATTATGATAAATACTATAAAAATAAACCGGGAGTGATCTCCCCCAAACTTTCTAGAATATTCTTATATAACACTACGGGGGGTGGCAACTCGGGATATAGACATGATTTTTTATACATTTTTAAGTAGCCTACTTTAACTTTTGAAAATAGAATAGAATCTCGTAGAAAAAGAATTGCGCACCAAGTGAACGCCTAACAATCTGTGTATAATAGTGCGGAATTTTATTAGTACGTTATAAATTCACATGCGTTTTTTTTTAGAAACGGAGATTGCGTTAATTACTACTGTCAACGGATATAACTCAAAATTTGACAGAAGGCAGATAATTAGATCTTTTGTTTTTATTTTATTTTTTTTGTGAAATTTCGTTTATCTATCTGAAATAATATTCAAGTTATAGGCTTTTGAAAAACAAAAGTAAAATAAGTTCCACTTCCAGTTACTGGAAAGCTGAAATGCTGAAAAGTTGATTCATAACTACAAATCTATATAGATCTATATAATTCTCTTCTTGGAGACAATAGAAAACACCAAGCTTTAAGCGCGCCTTGCAGTCCCCTCTCTTCCTCTCTAGGCATATCCCTACCCCCCCACCCCCATTTGGTCTGGTGAGCTGTGGTTCACGCTAAATGTTTACAATCGTAGAGTCGGATTTAGTGACGGCTATTAGGGGCAGATAATTTAGTTTGAAACGATTTTAAACTTAGGGGAGGTAACTAACAGGAGGCTGCTTTCACGGGAAGGGGGGGGGGGGGGTTCTGGGTTGGGGTTGGGGGAAAGGAGGGTGGGGGGGGGGGGGGTTATCGTCCTAAACGACCTACTGATAGTGTTTTAAAGCAAATATTTTCAGTGGCAGCATCGGTACTATCAAATTCACAAATTATTAATTACTGAAAAGTAGAAGGTAAAACAACTAAATAGCGGCATATGATACGCGGTAATGCGTGTAAATGGAATTTCATCAACCTAGCTTTAAAGGTACTCAAGTTATTGTGTTGACAGACAGACAAACACACACACAGACAGACAGAATTGCAAAGCCCAGTTTTTTTCCGACTCGGTTCTACATAGAACGCTGAAATTTTAATAAATCTGCATTTATTATTTTTGCCCGATTAAAATAAGTCCCATATAATGAAGTATTAAGGTGTAAAACTATGAAAACTGTCAAAATTTCATGTGATTTTTGTGCACGATTACAATACCTCTATACTCTGTATAGAAAATGGGGAAGGGGTATGTTGTGGAAAAAGAGAAATCGGTATAAGGATAGGGATAGATACAATATGTATTCCAAGAAGGTAGAGGGTAACTGGTGTGGTGATAATGTCTAAGACACATTTGGCTTGCATATACACTAATAGTATTCACATTTAGTTGAATGCAGAAAGTGTTTCTTCCAGACTTTTTTTCTCGGGGGTGGGGCACTTGAAATTTTCGGGGGGGGGGGGGGGGGTGGACTAAAATTTCCCGTGGGCGGGGCGGTCACTGTTAAAAGTATATATTTTCTATATAAATTCCATTTCGTTCGGGGGGGGGGGGGCGTACACTTTCCGCGACCTTTATCCTAATCCTACTGTTGAATTACCTTCACCGAGATGTTAAGATTAAACTGAGTGATGCCACTCTCGTAGTCGAGTAGGTTCTCTAACGTCACCACGCCCTTCAGGATGTCTATCATCAAAAAAAATCCTTGGGCTCCCTGTAAATATACAAAACCATTTTATTAGACTCAATTTTCCTGGTATAGTGGAATCCAAATGGTATAGCAGAAGACAGACCACCCCAATAAGGGTTAAGGGATGATTTATTTATCTTTGGTCTACCTGTTGATACACAAAAATAAGTTTAATAAGCTCATGGCTAATATCATTGGTCTTTCTATTCAAACACAAAATAAACGTATTGGACTCAAATCGTCTCAAAAAAACGTCTGTCACGTTCAAATTTTATTTCCGTTTGATTCTCCTCTCTTAGTTTATGTGCTGTTGTTTTATTTTTGTTCTATACACACAATCCGTGCTTTATCTTATCATTTATCTATTTTAAGATGTATTCATACATGGGTTTTTTTTTAAAGTCTTAAACTGTTTGTATCTTGTGTTTAATTAAATAATGAAAATTTATACAGAAAACAAATATTGTAACAGATTTTTCTTAAAATCCAATTAATAAAACTAAAGTGTTGTAAAACAACGCTTTTATCATCACCCATTCACTTAAAATAGTTGACAATTGTGTAAAAAAATATTAACCATAACCCCACTACCTATAACAATAACACAGTGTGGAACAGTGATAGACCACCACAACACTTAAAAATGTTACACTAATTTGTTTCCAACACATACACACGTTTCATGTTACTTACATCAACAATCCTGTACTCTGGGGTGGCTGGATTTGCATCCAAGTCTACAGCTCTGACACCAGCCACATCAAATGTAAACAGGGCAGTATTCACTGGAGTAGACTGAAGATTATATATATATATATATATATATATATATATATATATATATATATATATATATATATATATATATATATATATATATATATATATATATATATATATTTTTTTTTAATTTAGGTGCTAAGCGCTTTAGTTTGTTTAATAACGTATTTATTATTTACCGATAATTTGGCATTGAGATTAATGGTAATTAATAATTCTTATGATGTTTTAATGACCAGCGTTAAGGTATTGGTGGCTTCCAGATATCGCTGAGAAGTTGATACAGAACTACAAAAATCGGATGAAATACTTTAATATGAAAGTATATCAACTTTGCTGTAAAAGTACTCAAGTTATAGTGTTCACAGACACATACAGACACACACGGACAAAATTTTATAGCCCAGTTTTTCCGACTCAATTACGCGTAAAACGCCGAAATTTGATTAATCTGGATTTAGAATTTCTGCCCGATTAAAATAAGTAACCTATGCACCATTACAATACTTTCTCCAATAGGCTGTTCTGTATAGAGAAAGTAATAAACAATGCCGTTCATTAGAGTGTTTGGGGCGCATTTCCCGAAGTACAAGGGTATTTACTTTTAAATAGGGCATTGCTAAGTTATTTTTAACACGCTATTAAATAGTTAAAGCATGTATTTAGTACAATGCGTTACAAAGAAAACTCAAAGCAATAGAAATGCAAATTTTAACAGTTAAATAGATTGGAATAATTAAACTTCGTAAACTTGTAAGTAGTTGTTTAAATGAATTTTTTTTAAAAATATCAATTTGAATGGTATTAGTATAGGATGGTAGAGTGCGATGTTTTTGTTGTTGTGTTCAATTCACTAACTCATCTTATCTAGGATTTTAATAACAACTACGCTATACTTTTCTTATTGCAAAATAAAGACGGTTATAAAACGACGCGATTCCTGCTAAATGTGTACACAACCTTCTTCCTACCAGCACCACTAACTATCACTTAACATTTAGGATTATGTTTAATATTAGTAGGCTACTGAATTCGTTGTCAATTTGTTGTCGATATGAGGAAAAGTCTCCCTCCCATTTTACGGACCGTGTGTATTTGATAAGAGAGTAGATACCCGGGGTATGTAATGTCGGGGAAAATATCGGAGGGTAATTGTCGGGAGGGGGGAGTTATGTCATGCTTTCTATGTTATAGGTTGCCGGCCAGTAGTGCCTTATTTTTGTGGACTATCCTTTGTAGCTTTGCAATTACTTTGTGATCTGGATTTAGTTTTAAGTCAAATATCGGCCAAAAAAAAAACTTTGTGATGTCACATTTATCTAAATATGGTGTGTATAAATTTGCTCGAGAGAAAGACTTACCTCAGGCACGCTGATCGTGTACGTTGTGTTGGGGAAACTTGGCACAAACTCGTCGACATCGACTACCATAATCATCAGGTCATAAATTAATGTCTGCGGTTGTAAATGAAAGAACCCTGTTATTTTTTATTTATTTTTATGTCTGGAGCTACACTGTGCCAACAAATCCACACAAAAATCTCAACTGAATGATATGAAGAGCAAACATAGATGTAGGTGCGGATACACAGTTGTTTTAAGAATTAAATTGTTAAGAGTTGTTGTTTTTTTTGTTTTTTTTTACAATTAGCTACAATGAAATGGTACTAATGATTATAGAATGTTTACATGATTTATTTCATAAGTTAAGAAAGTTTCTTTTAAGACCTGACTCCACAAAAGCTCATCACATAAAGTTAATCTATTAATTTCTTTGATCTTGGCATTTTAAGGCACTTCCCATGACTTAAAGTCAGGTTAAAATATTTAATTCCTTCCAAAATGTCGTCCAAAATAAAATGCCACCATTTGCGGTCTTTCACTCTATTGACGTCGAATCATGTTGATAATCTGTCTCTCTCTTCCAAAGCCGATACAGGTAATGTCCGTTTAAAACTGGGTTGGTTTGAAAAAGTAAAAATGGCACTAACCTGTTCCTGACCGATATTAGCACAAGAGGTGCTGTAGGTCAGTAAACCTTTTTGTTGCTGCAATAAATTGATGTTACTAAATTTTTAAATGAGTTTTTTAAAAGCAAAAAGCTTTTTAAAAAAAGTTATATATATATATATATATATATATATATATATATATATATATATATATATATATATATCGACTATAATATTGACATTACAAATTACATGACGCTTAGAAAACCGTTGTTGTACATTTCTGCTGTTTTACATTTAAGCCTACCTACATTTTGTGAACATCATGTAACGTTTTTATTCAAATATGTTTACTAAATAACTCGTTTCATAATAACTATAAGTGTTATTTAGTGTGGTATATAACATTTTTGAGGGGTGGGGGCTTTAGTTGGTGAGAGGAGAGACATTTTATTTTCAAATTTAGTACGCCGCCGTTTTTCTTTCCCCGTTGCTCGCCTCAAACTTACACCATTCATTAGCTACAATGTGGTGTTTTAAAGTGATCTGCCTGTATAAACCAATACTATCTCAGCATTAAGGTGTTAGCTACAATTTGAAAAAGTGATCTAGTAAAATGATCTACCGGTTGTTCTGCATATATTTTCTCAGCATCAAGTTCTTTGTTGACTTGGATGCTCCAGTTACCAGTCGAGGTCTGCACGGCTTTAAACAAATCCTGGGCTGTGTTTATCGCAAATTTTGACGCATTGAAACGTAAGATTACAGTTCCTATAAGAATTTTTGAAAAGTGCTTTTATTTATTTTTAAATTATTACAAAAAAGGATACATTAGAACAATAAGCGCTCAATGTTTTATAATGTACATAAAAAAATTAACTCAGACTATATCATATAGATCTAGAGAATTTAATTCCATGATATCATAAAAAAACATCTTACCAATGGGTGTCAACTGTAAAGTCTCATTAACTTGTATCACACTGTTTAGGGACGTGCAGTCTATTCGTTAAAGGTAAATTGTATTGTTAGATAATGTTGTTAGCGTTTAGATCAAATAAGATCAACATAACTTTCACACTAGGCTAAATAAAAACAATTTGAAAATAGATAAACTAATTTTTAAAATTTAAAGCTTTAAATTACTTCAATTGATATAGTTTTATTTTTCTAATTTCTAAAGTGATAATTGAAATTGGTCATTTAAAAATGACGACATGCTCTTAGCTAGATTTTTTCCCTGTCATTTTCTTTCATTATTTTTAAATTAAACAAACCTAAATGACGTCACACTTTAAAAAAAAGTTATCCAAGTAAAAGATCTCATACTTGTATACGAAATTAAAATACCACTTCCGGTTGCGGGAAATTGTTCAAAATTTAAAAGAACCATGCGCATATTATGCAATACTGAATTGTGAAATTTCATCCGCCCAACTTAACTTAAACGGAACTCAAGTTAGAGGCTTTTGAGGAACCGAAAGTGGAATAAGTACAACTTCGGGTTACCAGAAATCACTTAAAAGTTGTAACAGAGCTACAAATTTGATGTAATACTTACATATGAAATGTCGTCAATATAACTGAAACGGTACTCGGGTTATCGTGTTTACAGACAAAAAAAACAGACAGACATACGGACAAAATGGGAAATCTAAGTTTTTCCGACTCAGGTAGGTGTAAAAGGTCAAGACTTGTGAAAATCTCGATTTCGATAATTTTTCACGATTACAATACTTTCTCTATACTTTATCTACAAGGAAGTAAAAATCAATTTCTAAAAATTCTATAGGCCGATTGCATTGAAAGTGCCATCCCCCTTACAGTTATATAAGAGAGCATATACGCGAAAGTTTAAGGGAGATCACTCCCTCCTTACGAGATATTAAATAAATTAATTGCTTTTCTTTCATTTAGTTATAAAAATGGCGCTAAAATGGACGCCTCAATTGAAAAGAAAAAAAGGAGGACCGAGGAAGACATGGAGGAGCACAGCAGGGAAACTTCTGGCAGCCGCAGGACTGTCTTGGGGGACTGCCAGGAGACATCTGGCAGAGGCAGGACTTCATGGGGGACTGCCAGGAAGCAGAGGCAGGACTGTCATGGGGGACTGTCAGAAAACATCAAGCAGAGGCTGGACTTCATGGGGGACTTCCAAAAGCTGGCAGAGGCAGGACTGTCATGGGGGACTGCCAGGAAGCAGAGGCAGGACTGTCATGGGGGACTGTCAGAAAACATCAAGCAGAGGCTGGACTTCATGGGGGACTTCCAAAAGCTGGCAGAGGCAGGACTGTCATGGGGGACTGCCAGGAAGCAGAGGCAGGACTGTCATGGGGGACTGTCAGAAAACATCAAGCAGAGGCTGGACTTCATGGGGGACTTCCAAAAGCTGGCAGAGGCAGGACTGTCATGGGGGACTGCCAGGAAGCAGAGGCAGGACTGTCATGGGGGACTGTCAGAAAACATCAAGCAGAGGCTGGACTTCATGGGGGACTTCCAAAAGCTGGCAGAGGCAGGACTGTCATGGGGGACTGCCAGGAAGCAGAGGCAGGACTGTCATGGGGGACTGTCAGAAAACATCAAGCAGAGGCAGGACTTCATGGGAGACTTCCAAAAGCTGGCAGAGGCAGGACTGTCATTGGGGACTGTCAGGAAACATCAGGCAGAGGCAGGACTGTCATGGGGGACTTCCAAAAGCTGGCAGAGGCAGGACTGTCATGGGGGACTTCCAAAAGCTGGCAGAGGCAGGACTGTCATGGGGGACTTCCTAAAGCTGGCAGAGGCAGGACTGTCATGGGGGACTGTCAGGGAACATCAGGCAGAGGCAGGACTGTCATGGGGGACTGTCAGGAAACATCAGGCAGAGGCAGGACTGTCATGGAGGACTGCCAGGAAGCAGAGGCAGGACTGTCATGGAGGACTGCCAGGAAGCAGAGGCAGGACTGTCATGGGGGACTGCCAGGAAACAGAGGCAGGACTGTCATGGGGGACTGCCAGGAAGCAGAGGCAGGACTGTCATGGGAGACTGCCAGGAAGCAGCTGACAGAGGCAGGACTGTCATGGGGGACTGCCAGGAAACATCTGGCAGAGGCAGGACTTCATGGGGGACTGCCAGTCAAGTTGCTGTTGACCGACACAAGTAGAGGGAGCTTTCTGTGGCGGCCCCATGTGTCTTGGCACAAAAAGTAAAAGATGAGTTATTTAAGTTATGAAATCATGTTGCTGCTGTTAAATTTAGGTAGTTGTTGCGGCAAATCTCGCTAATCATCATACATTACCGATTTTCAAGATTTGAAATATTGATCCATATGTTTAAAAATATACCAAAATAAAAATCATTTATCGATGCAAAATTGATAAAATGCTGGAATTGAGTTTTAAACTCCATTTTTTGTTGAACAGAAGTGATCAGAAGACAAAACAGATCACACAATAGCACACCACAAGCACACACAACACATCACTGACAACAGAATACAACACAAAAGCACTTCACACACAAACAAAAAAAGATTTGCTAATCGTTGTAAAATAAATTTCTATTTCCCTCCTTAATATTGCGAACAAAATAGGGGGAAATAATGACACTATTTAATACAGATTCGTACACATATTTTAACAAACATTCACGTATCATAATATTATATCAAATAGTTATTTGTAATTTTAAATATTTTATTATGATAAATACTATAAAAATAAACCGGGAGTGATCTCCCCCAAATTTTCTAGAATATTCTTATAAAACACTACGGGGGATGGCAACTCGGGATATGGACATGATTTTTTATCCATTTTAAGTAGCCAACTTTAGCTTTTGAAAATAGAATAGAATCTCGTAGAAAAAGAATTGCGCACCAAGTGAACGTCTAACAATCTGTGTATACTAGTGCGGAATTTTATTAGTACTTTATAAATTCACATGCGTTTTTTGAGAAACGGAAATTGCGTTAAATACTAATGTCAACGGATATAACTCAAAATTTGACAGAAGGCAGATAATTAGATCTTTTTTTTTGTGAAATTTGGTTTATCTATCTGAAATAATATTCAAATTATAGGCTTTTGAAAAACAAAAGTAAAATAAGTTCCACTTCCAGTTACCGGAAATAGCTGAAATGCTGAAAAATTGATTCTTAACTACAAATCTATATAGATCTATATAATTCTCTTCTTGGAGACAATAGAAAACACCAACCTTTAAGCGCGCCTTGCAGTCCCCTCTCTTCCTCTCTAGGCATATCCCTACGCCCCCCCCCCCACCCCCATTTGGTCTGGTGAGCTGTGGTTCACGCTTAATGTTTACAATCGTAGAGTCGGATTTAGTGACGGCTATTAGGGGCAGATAATTTAGTTTGAAACGATTTTAAACTTAGGGGAGGTAACTAAGAAAAGGCTGCTTTCACCGGGAGGGGGGGGTTATAAGGTAGGGGTTGTGGGAAAGGAGGTTGGGGGGGGGGTTATCGTCCTTAACGATTTACTGTTAAATTTGATTGAAACAAAGGTAGTTGTTGCGATGTAGGTGCGGATACACAGTTGTTCGCTAATCATCATACATTACCGAATTTCAAGATTTGAAATATTGATCCATATGTATAAAAATATACACAAAAAAGTCATTTATCGATGCAAAATTAATAAACTGCTAGAATTGAGTTTTAAACTCCATTTTAATGCAGCAGTGTGACGCCATACTTTCTAAGTTTAAAACACTCCCTATCCCAAATCATAGGCTATTGTCCGAATCACACCTTTTTTAGGACTTACGCAATTGATGGATGGCACTACTGCGGGGATCAAATAGATTATTTTTGCTTACGTAAAACGGCGAGTTTAACAAGGCTAACTTATAAAAAAAATGATCATAGATATAGACTATATTATAACTTGAAAGTGTAGCTTCACATTTCTGAACCAACTCCTCTTCTCGTCGCAAAATCTCCTCTTCAGTCCCTCCCCTCTTTTTTCCGGGAGTGTGACGGCATTTAGCGGGTTTATTTTATTTCTCGTAAATACGAAGTATAGAAACAGTTTTGTAATCGTGAAAAAAAAATCGAGATTTTTACAAATCTCGACGTTTTACACCCCCGTGAGTCGGAAAAACATAGTTTTGCAATCTTGTCCGTATGCCTCTGCGTGTGTGTGTCTGTGTGTGTGTGTGTGTGTGTGTGTGTGTGTGTGTGTGTGTGTGTGTGTGTGAAAACACGATAACTTGAGTGCTGTTACAGCTACGTTGATGAAATTTCATATATAAGTATTATATCAAAATCGTAGATCCGTATCAACTTTTAAGCGATTTCCGATAACCGAAAGTGGAACTTGTTCTACTTTTAATTTTTCAAAAGCCTATAACTTGAGTACTATTTCAGATAGATAAATGAAATTTCAGATGTAAGTACAATATCTAATTCTCTGCCTTCTGTCAAATTTTGAGTAATTTCCGTTGATCAGAAGTAGTAATGTAGTTTTCGCTATTTAAGATTTCTAAAAAAAAACGCATGTGAATTTATAAAGTACTAATAAAATTCCGCACTATTATGCACATTTTATTTGGCTTTCACTTGGTGTGCATTTCTTTTTTCTACGAGATTTTATTCTATTTTTAAAAGTTTAAGTATTTAAAATGGATTAAAAATTATGTCTATATCCCGAGTTGCCATCCCCTGTTGTTTCATATAAGAATATTCGAAAACGTTTTACGGGAGATCACTCCCCGTTTATTTTATAATAGCCTTAGCAGTGGCGAAACTAGAAAAAAAAGGGCCACATGAGTAATTTCCGTAGAAAAGAAGTAGTAATTTTCACTATTTCTGATTTCTCAAAAAAAAAAATGCATGTGAATTTATAAAGTACTAATAATATTCCGTACTATTATACACATCTTTATTCGGCGTTCGCTTGGTGCGCAATTGTTTTTTACTGAGATTCTATTCTATTTTTAAAAGTTTAAGTATTTAAAATGGATTAAAAATCATAACTATATCCCGAGTTCCCATCCCCTGTTGTTTTATATAAGAATATTCGAGAAAGTTTAGGGGAGATCACTCCCTTATGTTTTTTTTTATATTGTGTTTGGCTACATACATTTTTAATTTAAAAATAAATAGAATTTATACAAAAGCAATACAAAAACATACATCATTTTTATACACTCACGTGTTTTAAAGACAATAATATTTCTACCAACGTAACTTACCATTAGCAGAAGTGATGCCAACCAAGTGTGAAGCAGCTAAAGTGGTCAGCAGCAGGACACTCCTGGCACTCAACAGCCACGCTCTATTTACCAGCATCCTTGTCTGACGTTCTTGTACAAATCTCTACACAATCGTCATCGATTTCATCAGCTCTACAGGTCTGTGTGTTAAGGGAGACAAACTTTTGTACAGACACATATATTTGTATTTGTTGTAAAGACATATACATTTGTATTTGTTGTAAAGACATATACATTTTGTATTTGTTGTAAAGACACATACATTTGTATTTGTTATAGAGACACATAAATTTGTATTTGTTGTAAGGACACATACATTTGTATTTGTTGTAAAGACATATACATGTGTATTTGTTGTAAAGACACATACATTTGTATTTGTTGTAAAGACATATACATGTGTATTTGTTGTAAAGACACATACATTTGTATTTGTTGTAAAGACACATACATTTGTATTTGTTGTAAAGACACATACATTTGTATTTGTTGTAAGGACACATACATTTGTATTTGTTGTAAAGACACATACATTTGTATTTGTTGTAAGGACACATACATTTGTATTTGTTGTAAGGACACATACATTTGTACTAATAACTTAACACATTTTTACTGTCAAGTTGGCTTGTTGCCAGCTAGCTGATGCTAATTACTTAGACCTTCCTGGTATACCTACATTTTTCAGCCAACAGACACTAAATACTGTAATTTATTGTTATAAAAATGTATTAAATTATGTTGTGGTTGATTTTTCATTTTAAAAAATGTAAAAGTTTTAGTATCATTATGAGAATATCAACTGACAGTTAGGCCTATTTGTCATGAAAAGAAATAAACGTGCATGTATTTAAATACTGCTACAACAGCTCATGTTTGACCAGTCCGTTAATACATTTGACACTTGTGGCGGTGTATAATTCCACCTGCACCTGGAGATTTGGGCTCGGCTAACCAATGTTTTTATTTTTGTGTACTACCCTGCTAGCGCCTAGTGAGGCCATTTTGTTTTGTTGAAATAAGGGAAACAACTGATTTTAAAAAAACTACTTGTGACTGCAATAACATTACAACAGTAATGGACAAGGTAAAATGTGTGGAAGAATTTCACACCTCTCCTCTATGGGAGGCAACTCTGATGTAACTTCTGTTTTACTACAAATTATTCTCACATTTCTACGAGTCTGATTATTATTTTAGTTGACGGGTTGGAGTCTCGATACAAATATTTGTGTCAGTTTACGGGTTCCTGATTAAATTCCACGAAAAGGAAGAGATCTAGTCAGACAAAGATAACATTGTCCTATCATCCGATCCTTGCCACGCAACAGTTTTAGATATAAACTTGACACACGGAAAGCTACAAGAGCCATCAAATGACAAGTCAAGTAGTTGGTGCAGGCTACAAATGAACTTGATTGAATTAGAATCAGATAGTAAAAATAGTTAATCAAGTCCATGCTTTAATACAATCGAATGAATGTATAGTAATGTACTTAAATATCTTAACGTGTCGTAGATTAGCTGGACGCACTAGAGATAATAAGCATGAAAAGTCTATACATTTTTGTAATATGGCATGCGATAAAATTATAGCTACATTTGTAAAAATTAAAGCCGTTTGGGAAACATCGATTACACTCATTTTTGCTTTCTCGTATATACGAAGTATAGAGAAAGTATTGTAATCGTGCAAAATTAAACCGGGAGTGATCTCCCCTAAACTTTCTCGAATATTCTTATATAAAACAACAGGGGATGGAAACTCGGGCTATAGACATGATTTTTACAAGCTTTTATTTAACTCACTTCCTCTGTCGACAGTCTGTCGTCAGTCTAGACGGAAACGCAGGAGTGAAAATTCGGACAGTTCTACTTGACCGATACGATTCACAGTTGGCACGTGGGTCAAGACATGAAGACAATGCAATCTGAAACTAAATTTGACTTAATTGGATGCCTAATTAATTTTTTATTAATTAATTAAAATTTGGACCGAAACAATAGGCATGTCTATGCCGACCGCACCACACGCGTCATCACGTTCCATAGCTGCGCCATCAAGTTCAGTAGGCGCGCCATCACGTTCAATAGGCGCAATGGTTTTTAGTCATGTAACTCTATTGTGAATAAAACATGTAAAGTACTGAAAAAAAATTCATAAAAAACGTTTTAATAACAAGCTTTTATGTACTTATGCACTAAAAAGTAGAAAATAAACTATACACTACTATTTAAATTACTATAAAGAAAAGCGTGGGTCTTTTCTCAAATATTAGTAAAGGTATCCAATAGGTAGTAAAGTACTAAAGTGACCCACGCTTTTCTTTATAGTAATTTAAATAGTAGTGTATAGTTTATTTTCTACTTTTTAGTGCATAAGTACATAAAAGCTTGTTATTAAAACGTTTTTTATGAATTTTTTTACAAGCTTTTATTTAACTCACTTCCTCTGTCGTCAGTCGTCAGTCGTCAGTCTAGACGGAAACGCAGGAGTGAAAATTCGGACAGTTCTACTTGACCGATACGATTCACAGTTGGCACGTGGGTCAAGACATGAAGACAATGCAATCTGAAACTAAATTTGACTTAATTGGATGCCTAATTAATTTTTTATGAATTAATTAAAATTTGGACCGAATTAGTAGGCATGTCTAGCCAACCACACCACACGCGTCATCACCTTTAATAGCAGCGCCATCACGTAATGGCTGCGTTCAAAAACCATTGCGCGCCTACTGAACGTGATGTTCAGTAGGCGCGCAATGGTTTTTAGTCATGTAACTCTATTGTAAATAAAACATGTAAAGTACTGAAAAAAAAAATTCATAAAAAACGTTTTAATAACAAGCTTTTATGTAATGATGCACTAAAAAGTAGAAAATAAATTATAGACTACTATTTAAATAACTATAAAGAAAAGCGTGGGTGTCTTCCTTAACATTAGTAAAGGTATCCAATAGATACTAAAGTGACCCACGCTTTTCTTTATAGTTATTTAAATAGTAGTCTATAATTTATTTTCTACTTTTTAGTGCATCATTACATAAAAGCTTGTTATTAAAACGTTTTTTATGAATTTTTTTTTAATCAATTTTAAATACTTAAAGTTTTTAAA
The DNA here is from genome assembly GCF_028476545.2 of Physella acuta. Taxonomy (NCBI): domain Eukaryota; kingdom Metazoa; phylum Mollusca; class Gastropoda; family Physidae; genus Physella; species Physella acuta. The sequence goes on from NW_026732496.1 coordinate 433,897, forward strand.
ATAGAATAAAATCTTGTAGACAAAAGAAGTGCACACCAAGTGAACGCCAAATAAATAGTGCATAATAGTGCGCAATATTATTAGTACTTTAAAAATTTACATTAGTTTTTTTGAGAAATCGGAAGTAGCGTAAATTACTACTTTTGGTCAACGGAAATTACTCAAAATTTAACAGAAGGTAGAAAATTAGATCTTTTACTTACATGTGAAATTTCATTTATCTATCTAAAATAGTACTCAAGTTTTAGGCTTTTGAAAAATTCAAAGTAGGAAAAGTACCACTTCCGGTTATCGGAAATCGCTCAAAAGTTGATACGGATCTACGATTCTGATATAATACTTATATATGAAATTTCATCAACCTAGCTGTAACGGTACTCAAGTTATCGTGTTTACACACGGACAGACAGACAGACAGACAGACAGACAGACAGACACACAGACACACAGACATACGGACATACGGACATACGGACAAGATTGCAAAATTATGTTTTTCCGTATCAGTGAGGTGTAAAACGTCGAGATTTGTAAAAATCTCGATTTTTTTTTGCACGATTACAAGACTTTCTCTATACTTCGTATATACGAGAAAGTAAAAAAATCAATCGAGATTTTTACAAATCTCGACGTTTTACATCTCACTGATACGGAAAAACATAATTTTGCAATTTTGTCCGTATGTCTGTGTGTCTGTCTGTCTGTCTGTGTGTCTGTGTGTCTGTGTGTCTGTGTGTCTGTGTGTGTGTAAACACGATAACTTGAGTACCGTTACAGCTAGGTTGATGAAATTTCATATATAAGTATTTTATCAAAATCGTAGATCCGTATCAACTTTTGAGCGATTTCCGATAACCGGAAGTGGTACTTTTTCTCCTTTTTCAAAAGCCTATAACTTCTGTACTATTTCAGATAGATAAATGAAATTTCACATGTAAGTAAAAGATCTAATTCTCTACCGTCTGTCAAATTGTGAGTAATTTCCGTTGACCGGAAGTACTAATTTACTAATCATGTTTATATTCCAAGTTATATAAGAATATTCGAGAAAGTTTAGGGGAGATCACTCCCGGTTAATTATATTTTAGTATCGAATATAAGCCGTTGAAAAGTCGTTTAAAATTACTGTATCAACCGGAATAGCCAGGGAGAGAAAAACTATAAAAGTCAGAACAATTGTTTTCCATGATAAAAATACACAATAGGGATCTGTGGTGTATAGCGTAGTATTGTATTTATTATTTATTAATCACCATAACACCCTGACCAGTGTTTCTTCCAGACTTTTTTCTCCGGGGGTGGGGGCACTTGAAATCTTCGGGGGGGGGGGGGGGGGTGGACATTGTTAAAAGTATATATTTTCTATCGTTCGGGGAGGGGGGTAAACTTTCTTCGGGGGATCGGAGGCCGACCCCCCCCCCCCCCCCCCAAAAAAAAAAAGATCCCCGGAACAAACTCTGACCTAGCCTCCACTAATCCAAATTAAAAATAAAAGGGTTTGCTAAATTACTACAAATTTGGAACCATTTGGAACCAGCTTTTTAATTCTATTATCAGCGGTGTACAAGACATGGCGGATTCACTGTTTTAAGTTCCGGGTTGCGGCACACATCTCATACCACAAAGCTGATGTTGACGATAAAATATTTACTTCGCAGTTAAGTTAGATGAACAGTTGTTGTTTTAGAACATACATGCTAGAATAAATTTTCTACCGAATCAATAAACATCTGAAAGAAATGAGTCGGAAATTTTTTTAAAAATCATCCTTTATCGTTAGGTAATGCTATCTACATAATCTCTTTTAAAACGCTATTCTAGAGTTTCCCGTATTTTTAAAAGCTAAAGGAAATAGCGTCCAAATAAGTTAATAAATTATGTCAAAATTATGAAAAATACTTTTAGTAGGGCAAAGAACGATAAGATTACATAGTGGCACACATAAACAACTATGTCCATTTGTGTTTGTGATAGTACAAGCATACACACACATACACACACACAAGATGTTAACTTGTGTTTGTGACAGTCCAAATATACACACACATACACACACACAAGATGTTAACTTGTGTATATGATAGTCCAAATATACACACACACATACACACATACAAGATATTTACGTGTGTCTGTTATAGTGCATACATACACTGGTACACAAAGATACTAAAAGAAAATGTATTTTTTTTTCACACCAATGATATATTTACATGAGGTTTTTTTATAGTAATTCACAAGTAGACACTCACACAAACTCACACACATAAAAATAATATGCTTAATTTGATTCTTTTGTCCAAGTACACCACATCTTTATACACATGTCCACACTTACACGCATACACACATATATGAACTCACTCTTCCCAAAACACGCCACACAAACAAGGTCGATATGTGTGTTGTGGTTAGGTATGTCTGTAATCATGGCGTGTATGCTCTACTGTTTGATCAAGTTCCACATTTTAACTGCCGATCATCTTTATGATCTAATACTATGGCCAGATTCTATAACACTTCTAAACGAGACTGGACGTCTACGTCGCAATAGCTCGGTGATGTTGATCGAACCAATGTTCGGTCAATGAAAACAAGATCGATAAATTGAACCTGGACATACGTGTTAAAGGGATATGCGCTAGACAAAAACTCTGAAATTCTGATTTTTCGTCCTATTGTGTTTCTTGCATTTTTTGGATTCTTTTTCCATTTCTTAATACAGAAAATAAAAACTTAAATGAGAAAAAAAATGTTAAGTTTTTTTTTTTAAAAATGTACAATCCTAAAAATAAAAAAAAAAATTTCACGTTGACTACGGAATGTTTGCCATCCGCCTTATATTGTATTTGGCATCATTGGAAAGCTGGATGTCTCCAGTATTTATTAATTCCAGTTTCTGTCAAATCGGAAACCGTTCAACTTGCTTTATAAATCACACAGAAATATTTTTTTCTGTCCTAATTTTTGTTGGTTTTTACTGTTTTTCTCAGTTCGCATTCTTTTGACACTAAAAGCCTACTACTTTTTTTTATTTATAGTATATTTCCCACCATATTTTCTGTATTCATTCTTAATCTAATAATAAAACTTTTTTCGAGATGGAATTTCAATGGCTTTCAGTTTTTAAAAGTTACTGCAAAAAGTATGCAAATTTTTCAAATTTTCGCATACTATTTATAGTGCTTTTTTCGGATCTTGTAATGTAGAATACAGACCAGTAGCTCTAACAAAATATTGTCGAGTAAAAGTTTTAAAGTGTACTGAAATATAAACATTGTGAATGTGATTGCTTTAAATGTATAAATAAAAAAGCCTTAGTGTTTTTAAAAGTGCCGAAAAATTAAAAATTGTGGATGTTTTTGCTGTTAATGGCACGTTTTTAAATGACTTTAGATTCTAATTCGTAAAAAAAATAGAAGAAAAAACTGTGCAAAAGAGGGACAGCAAATAGGCTGCACATTAATAACAAAACTTACGTTGTCTGAATATCTTAATCCATCTAGAATTCACAAAATGAAAAAAATGTACAAATCTAACTCTGTCCAAAATACTCTAGTATAGTCTCAGTACGACAATCAACAAGTCAGTCAGACATTAAAGCTTATTGTGTTCTCAAAGATAAAACGTTTTACATGCGGCGATAAGGTAGGTTGACCGGGTAAATCTCAGCCCCTTTTTGTGGCCTGCCTATGTCTGATTGAATTGTGTAATGCCATGTCATGTCAAAAAGTAATTCTGTACAAACTTACACTTGCTACATGCTAGTGACAGCACTGTATACCAGCTGAACTTTATTGTTTTACACTCAACTGAAACTATGGAAAGATATCGGGGTAAAAAGGAAGTTTTGTTGATTGGTTAGTGGGTCACACGTCCATTGATTAGGTGCTGGTAATGTGTGCAGATCTTGGGTCGACATTGTCCAGGTGGCTTTATATATCGTCCCTTCAAACAGTTCACAAATACAGATCATAGACTCGACTTTACTGGGGGGGGGGGGGGGGGGGGTAAATAAAAAAACATCTTTTTGTAAAACCTTATGAGCTGCACTCATTTTGATTTGAAATTGACATTCGTGGAATATCTTTCCAAAACTTACGGCGATGTTAGGACACGATATGGCACGGTCTAATCTTTAAATCTTTATTGCCTAGTGGTGTAATGATGTGTGTGTTGATGTTGGTGTGGGTGTGCGTGTGTGTGTTATCATAATTGGAGGTGTTGTGGGGGTGGCTCACATCAAGGGCGAGCACTGTTAAAAAATATATAAAACACACACACACACACATGGACACTCACACATGCAAACGCTTTGGTTATCTATATTTATTGTGGTTTTTTCAAACAATAACTAGAGAACATTCGCCATGAACAGACAACGGTTAGGTCCAACAACAATTTAATAAAACAATGCTTTATCTTCGAGCGCCTAATGCCGACGTTATCAAGGCGTCTGTGATATGGGCTAACAAGCTGTGTTTTTCCCCTTATCTCACCCGCCAAACTTCAACGAGTGGCAAGTTGGTTTTTTTTTTAGCTGTAGCTGGGTTGTTGTTTAACACACACTGGCCAGCTAGTTGTCGATGTTGTCTCTTTCTGGCCAAATACTGGACGTTATTCGTTAGCAAAACACTAGAAGATATAAGTTGGCCAAACATTGGACGGTATAAGTAGGCTAAACACTGGACAGTAAAAGTTGGCCAAACACTATACAAATATTAGAATGTATACGTTATACGTAGCTTTATATCACATTGTATTAAAAAAACAATCTTCAGAATTACATGAATTTATCTCAAACTAGAGAACCTGTCGCGCGACGCTACGATCTCAGAAGACATACCAATATGAAAACAAAAGCAGAAACAGCCAAACACTTTCAGCACCTTAAATAATTTAATTAAAATCCGGTTTTTACTCATATATTCTTATTGATTTTTGACCGACAATATAATCTCCTATTCGTTGCTAATTATTCTTTTCATATTATCGAATTGCAAGATCAGTCAATTTTAAAAATTTCTAAAAGGGTTGGAACCTAATAGAAATAATAAAAAATGTTGCGTTAAATCTATAGCCAAAACAGTATAATGCGTTACATTAAAGGCGGTAAACTTTTCAATCAACACCTCAAGTAAGGAAGAGCGCACACGAGCTTTTATATAGTAGGATTATAAAGTAGCATATTCTAAGTGTTTCCTAGAAAAGCTACAAGTTTTGTCATAAAATCCTCTAACCAGATTCATCTACAAGTGCTATCCTAGCCCTTGCTGTATTGTACGAAAGTTTAAGGAACACCAATCCCGCTTTCTTTAGTTTAAAAGTTGTAACTCGAAACACTCATCATTTGAGAATGGTATAAAATATTTGATCAACTTTCAAGTCGAACTAATGTCAAAGATTTCAAATAACATGTTATCATTCAAGTATGGCATACGTTAATTTGTTTTTAACGCGATACCGCAATGATTTTATATGAACCCTGGATAACATGTATGATAGCGTGATACAGTAATGATTTTATTTGAACCTTGGATAACATGTATGATAGCGTGATACAGTAATGATTTTATTTTAACCCTGGATAACATGACGATAGCGCGATACAGCAATGATTTTTTTTAACCCTGGATAACATGTATGATAGCGCGATACAGCAATGATTTTATTTGAACCCTGGATAACATGTATGATAGCGCGATATAGCAATGATTTTATTTGAACCCTGGTTAACATGCATGATTAACGTTTTTAAATGTTCCCAGGTACGTGTTGTGTTGACAAGTGACGTCATCAAGAGGAGTGTTGTAGATCATATATAACACCAGCAGTATAAAATCTCGACAGGAGCAAGCGTTAGGTTTATCTTTCAATTGTTTTATCGTGGTCGCTTTATCAATGAGAACAGACGACAGACCCCCGCCCTTAGCAAATATTTCCTGTATTCGTCATTTTTTTTTAAAAAAAAAGCTACTCTTTGCATTTCTTTGTTTTTAAATTCAGTTTTTACAGACTATGATTTATTTTATTTTTGATTAATCGAAAACCCAAATGTAAACCAAAAGCTTAAATCTCGAACATTCGCGAACACTCTTAAACCGGATCCATAGAAATATTTTCAGACGACGGAGAGAGAAATGGCCAGGTAGTGGTCCCATCTGTAGTGTGTTTGGGAGTTATACCAAGACACTCCGTAATATGAACGGTGTCAACAAATAATAATAAAATCAACAATGGAAGCTTTGTTTGTATAGGAATTTAGCTACCTTACTGTATGTCACTTTTTGAAAAAATCTACCAAACATGGCGGACATGACGACAAACGGTTACAACATACCGTTGGGTTTCAAGATGGCGGCTACACTCATCAGCTTGCAATTTTATTCATTTTTAAATTTTAAAGGATAAAATTGTTCTACCCACCCCCTGCCTAAAATATGTGGTGACATATCTACAAGCCTATTAGACCTTGTACCCTACAGTAGCCGTGTGTTAAAGTAAAGTTACCCTTTCGAGTATGACGGTCCATGGGGCGATGGAAGTAGAGTTCACCTGGTTTGTGATCTCTGCATTTGAAAGGATAGTGTGGTCAGCACTACTCCCAGCCGTCTTTACTTCCCTTACAGCTGAGTCGACTCTTACAGACTCAAGCCTGGGATCCGAACTCGAGACTTTTGGGCAAAAAGTCGTACGCACTACCATTCGACCACATCGCAGTGAGTTTGAGCTGACAAAACATCAGACAATAATTTGAAGCCAATTCTGTTTGTAGGCGATTTTCTTTTAATAGTAGAGATTATGTTCGTAATGACTAAACGTAGGCCATTGACTAGAATTTTGCTATTGTGGGGACCAAGCAAGAAAAATAATACCTGTGAGATTTTGTCGATATGCCATCAATACACGCCATTGAACAGATGATATATATAAACACTTTCAAAATTGTACAACAAACATGCGAATACATACCACAGATGGTAAATGAATAATACCATCGCACAGATGGTAAAAGAATATTAACATCCCACATCTGACCTGTGAATACTTACTCGATGGACACCATCCCAGCTCCTCATAATGAAACACTCACTCAGAATGTCGCGTGCTTCAAGGCGTACCTCCTTGGTTTAATTACACCTTGACATCAATTATTTAATCACACACGTCAGTAGGTTCTGGTACTCGACTCACAGAGTGAGTGAGTCACACAAGGCGTCAGGGAGTTTTGACTCGACTCACGGAGTGAACAAGTAAAAGATTTTAACTTTACGACTCACACTTTAGATCACCAGACACAAATGTATTTAGTCATTTCTGTTTTAGTTAGAAAAATAATATCAGCGTTACATTATTTCAAAACGGGTAAAACATATCCCAAAAATGTATTCGCACAGACGCAATTCTGATTAAAATATGTAAATACCACAGGCGCAGTTCTGATTAAAATAAATAATTCGTGGGACGGGACAACGCCCTAATCAACGCTCGCCTATATCGCACTTATTGATTTCTGCTGATCGGTGCACACTCGCATCCAAGCTTTTTTCAAATCAATAACCCAATCGTTCTAATCAAATATCAGAGCCATGAGACTCAGGTTCCAGAAGTGACCTTTCATGCCTCAATCGATGGCAGTTGGTCGATACATCACGTGCTGGACTTAGGCATGCTGCGATTTATTGCCGTGTTCTGATATTTTTAATTGATAACTCTTGTATCTTCTAGCTCATTCTAACCTCCCCTTAAACTAAAGCCTGCACGGAATTCGAGGTTTATTTTGTAGAAGTCGGGAGACGATTGGCTGTGAGTTGACGTGTTCCGTATTGCTCAACCAAGCTTGTCTTAAAAGTTACTGTTGGTCAATTTTGGACTCCGCATCAACAGCTCTAGTAACACCAGCAGTATTTGAACCTGACACGATAGGTTGTGGGTCACGTGATCTACTGAGTACTTCATGCCAAAGTGAAGGCAACAAGTTTTTAGCTGATCAGTTCATTTCCTCATTCAGTTTGAGTGTTGTAAGATGTGTTTAGTTTGAGTGTTGTAAGATGTGTTTAGTTTGAGTGTTGTAAGATGTGTTTAGTTTGAGTGTTGTAAGATGTGTTTAGTTTGCGTGTTGTAAGATGTGTTTAGTTTGCGTGTTGTAAGATGTGTTTAGTTTGAGTGTTGTAAGATGTGTTTAGTTTGAGTGTTGTAAGATGTGTTTAGTTTGAGTGTTGTAAGATGTGTTTAGTTTGCGTGTTGTAAGATGTGTTTAGTTTGCGTGTTGTAAGATGTGTTTAGTTTGAGTGTTGTAAGATGTGTTTAGTTTGAGTGTTGTAAGATGTGTTTAGTTTGAGTGTTGTAAGATGTGTTTAGTTTGCGTGTTGTAAGATGTGTTTAGTTTGAGTGTTGTAAGATGTGTTTGGTTTGAGTGTTGTAAGATGTATTTAGTTTGAGTGTTGTAAGATGTGTTTAGGTTGAGTGTTGTAAGATGTGTTTAGTTTGAGTGTTGTAAACTGTGTTTAGTTTGAGTGTTGTAAGATGTGTTTAGTTTGAGTGTTGTAAGATGTTTTTAGTTTGAGTGTTGTAAGATGTGTTTAGTTTAAGTGTTGTAAGATGTGCTTAGTTTGAGTGTTGTAAGATGTGTTTAGTTTAAGTGTTGTAAACTGTGTTTAGTTTGAGTGTTGTAAACTGTGTTTAGTTTGAGTGTTGTAAACTGTGTTTAGTTTGAGTGTTGTAAGATGTGTTTAGTTTAAGTGTTGTAAGATGTGTTTAGTTTGAATGTTGTAAACTGTGTTTAGTTTGAGTGTTGTAAACGGTGTTTTATTTAAGTGTTGTAAGATGTGTTTAGTTTGAGTGTTGTAAGATGTGTTTAGTTTGAGTGTTGTAAACTGTGTTTAGTTTAAGTGTTGTAAGATGTGTTTAGTTTGAGTGTTATAAGATGTGTTTAGTTTGAGTGTTGTAAACTGTGTTTAGTTTGAGTGTTGTAAGATGTGTTTAGTTTGAGTGTTGTAAGATGTGTTTAGTTTGAGTGTTGTAAGATGTGTTTAGTTTGAGTGTTGTAAGATGTGTTTAGTTTAAGTGTTGTAAGATGTGTTTAGTTTAAGTGTTGTAAACTGTGTTTAGTTTAAGTGTTGTAAGATGTGTTTAGTTTAAGTGTTGTAAGATGTGTTTAGTTTAAGTGTTGTAAACTGTGTTTAGTTTAAGTGTTGTAAGATGTGTTTAGTTTGAGTGTTGTAAACTGTGTTTAGTTTGAGTGTTGTAAGATGTGTTTAGTTTGAGTGTTGTAAGATGTGTTTAGTTTGAGTGTTGTAAGATGTGTTTAGTTTGAGTGTTGTAAGATGTGTTTAGTTTGAGTGTTGAAAGATGTGTTTAGTTTAAGTGTTGTAAGATGTGTTTAGTTTAAGTGTTGTAAACTGTGTTTAGTTTAAGTGTTGTAAGATGTGTTTAGGTTAAGGGTTGTAAGATGTGTTTAGTTTAAGTGTTGTAAACTGTGTTTAGTTTAAGTGTTGTAAGATGTGTTTAGTTTAAGTGTTGTAAGATGTGTTTAGTTTAAGTGTTGTAAACTGTGTTTAGTTTGAGTGTTGTAAGATGTGTTTAGTTTGAGTGTTGTAAGATGTGTTTAGTTTGAGTGTTGTAAACTGTGTTTAGTTTGAGTGTTGTAAGATGTGTTTAGTTTGAGTGTTGTAAGATATGTTTAGTTTGAGTGTTGTAAGATGTGTTTAGTTTGAGTGTTGTAAGATGTGTTTAGTTTAAGTGTTGTAAGATGTGTTTAGTTTAAGTGTTGTAAACTGTGTTTAGTTTAAGTGTTGTAAGATGTGTTTAGTTTAAGTGTTGTAAGATGTGTTTAGTTTAAGTGTTGTAAACTGTGTTTAGTTTAAGTGTTGTAAGATGTGTTTAGTTTGAGTGTTGTAAGCTGTGTTTAGTTTAAGTGTTGTAAGATGTGTTTAGTTTGAGTGTTGTAAGCTGTGTTTAGTTTAAGTGTTGTAAGATGTGTTTAGTTTGAGTGTTGTAAACTGTGTTTAGTTTGAGTGTTGTAAGATGTGTTTAGTTTAAGTGTTGTAAGATGTGTTTAGTTTAAGTGTTGTAAACTGTGTTTAGTTTAAGTGTTGTAAGATGTGTTTAGTTTAAGTGTTGTAAGATGTGTTTAGTTTAAGTGTTGTAAACTGTGTTTAGTTTAAGTGTTGTAAACTGTGTTTAGTTTAAGTGTTGTAAGATGTGTTTAGTTTAAGTGTTGTAAGATGTGTTTAGTTTGAGTGTTGTAAACTGTGTTTAGTTTAAGTGTTGTAAGATGTGTTTAGTTTGAGTGTTGTAAACTGTGTTTAGTTTGAGTGTTGTAAGATGTGTTTAGTTTGAGTGTTGTAAGATGTGTTTAGTTTGAGTGTTGTAAGATGTGTTTAGTTTAAATGTTGTAAACTGTGTTTAGTTTAAGTGTTGTAAGATGTGTTTAGTTTAAGTGTTGTAAGATGTGTTTAGTTTAAGTGTTGTAAACTGTGTTTAGTTTAAGTGTTGTAAGATGTGTTTAGTTTGCGTGTTGTAAGATGTGTTTAGTTTGAGTGTTGTAAGATGTGTTTAGTTTGAGTGTTGTAAGATGTGTTTAGTTTGAGTGTTGTAAGATGTGTTTAGTTTGCGTGTTGTAAGATGTGTTTAGTTTGAGTGTTGTAAGATGTGTTTGGTTTGAGTGTTGTAAGATGTATTTAGTTTGAGTGTTGTAAGATGTGTTTAGGTTGAGTGTTGTAAGATGTGTTTAGTTTGAGTGTTGTAAACTGTGTTTAGTTTGAGTGTTGTAAGATGTGTTTAGTTTGAGTGTTGTAAGATGTTTTTAGTTTGAGTGTTGTAAGATGTGTTTAGTTTAAGTGTTGTAAGATGTGCTTAGTTTGAGTGTTGTAAGATGTGTTTAGTTTAAGTGTTGTAAACTGTGTTTAGTTTGAGTGTTGTAAACTGTGTTTAGTTTGAGTGTTGTAAACTGTGTTTAGTTTGAGTGTTGTAAGATGTGTTTAGTTTAAGTGTTGTAAGATGTGTTTAGTTTGAATGTTGTAAACTGTGTTTAGTTTGAGTGTTGTAAACGGTGTTTTATTTAAGTGTTGTAAGATGTGTTTAGTTTGAGTGTTGTAAGATGTGTTTAGTTTGAGTGTTGTAAACTGTGTTTAGTTTAAGTGTTGTAAGATGTGTTTAGTTTGAGTGTTATAAGATGTGTTTAGTTTGAGTGTTGTAAACTGTGTTTAGTTTGAGTGTTGTAAGATGTGTTTAGTTTGAGTGTTGTAAGATGTGTTTAGTTTGAGTGTTGTAAGATGTGTTTAGTTTGAGTGTTGTAAGATGTGTTTAGTTTAAGTGTTGTAAGATGTGTTTAGTTTAAGTGTTGTAAACTGTGTTTAGTTTAAGTGTTGTAAGATGTGTTTAGTTTAAGTGTTGTAAGATGTGTTTAGTTTAAGTGTTGTAAACTGTGTTTAGTTTAAGTGTTGTAAGATGTGTTTAGTTTGAGTGTTGTAAACTGTGTTTAGTTTGAGTGTTGTAAGATGTGTTTAGTTTGAGTGTTGTAAGATGTGTTTAGTTTGAGTGTTGTAAGATGTGTTTAGTTTGAGTGTTGTAAGATGTGTTTAGTTTGAGTGTTGAAAGATGTGTTTAGTTTAAGTGTTGTAAGATGTGTTTAGTTTAAGTGTTGTAAACTGTGTTTAGTTTAAGTGTTGTAAGATGTGTTTAGGTTAAGGGTTGTAAGATGTGTTTAGTTTAAGTGTTGTAAACTGTGTTTAGTTTAAGTGTTGTAAGATGTGTTTAGTTTAAGTGTTGTAAGATGTGTTTAGTTTAAGTGTTGTAAACTGTGTTTAGTTTGAGTGTTGTAAGATGTGTTTAGTTTGAGTGTTGTAAGATGTGTTTAGTTTGAGTGTTGTAAACTGTGTTTAGTTTGAGTGTTGTAAGATGTGTTTAGTTTGAGTGTTGTAAGATATGTTTAGTTTGAGTGTTGTAAGATGTGTTTAGTTTGAGTGTTGTAAGATGTGTTTAGTTTAAGTGTTGTAAGATGTGTTTAGTTTAAGTGTTGTAAACTGTGTTTAGTTTAAGTGTTGTAAGATGTGTTTAGTTTAAGTGTTGTAAGATGTGTTTAGTTTAAGTGTTGTAAACTGTGTTTAGTTTAAGTGTTGTAAGATGTGTTTAGTTTGAGTGTTGTAAGCTGTGTTTAGTTTAAGTGTTGTAAGATGTGTTTAGTTTGAGTGTTGTAAGCTGTGTTTAGTTTAAGTGTTGTAAGATGTGTTTAGTTTGAGTGTTGTAAACTGTGTTTAGTTTGAGTGTTGTAAGATGTGTTTAGTTTAAGTGTTGTAAGATGTGTTTAGTTTAAGTGTTGTAAACTGTGTTTAGTTTAAGTGTTGTAAGATGTGTTTAGTTTAAGTGTTGTAAGATGTGTTTAGTTTAAGTGTTGTAAACTGTGTTTAGTTTAAGTGTTGTAAACTGTGTTTAGTTTAAGTGTTGTAAGATGTGTTTAGTTTAAGTGTTGTAAGATGTGTTTAGTTTGAGTGTTGTAAACTGTGTTTAGTTTAAGTGTTGTAAGATGTGTTTAGTTTGAGTGTTGTAAACTGTGTTTAGTTTGAGTGTTGTAAGATGTGTTTAGTTTGAGTGTTGTAAGATGTGTTTAGTTTGAGTGTTGTAAGATGTGTTTAGTTTAAATGTTGTAAACTGTGTTTAGTTTAAGTGTTGTAAGATGTGTTTAGTTTAAGTGTTGTAAGATGTGTTTAGTTTAAGTGTTGTAAACTGTGTTTAGTTTAAGTGTTGTAAGATGTGTTTAGTTTAAGTGTTGTAAGATGTGTTTAGTTTGAGTGTTGTAAACTGTGTTTAGTTTAAGTGTTGTAAGATGTGTTTAGTTTAAGTGTTGTAAAATGTGTTTAGTTTAAATGTTGCAAGATGTGTTTACATGTTACCCCTAGGCAGGAATGGATTTAGTCTTGATAAGGACCTAAGCTATTTTATATGGGACACTTTATAGTCCAGATACTATATGAGTCAGTGCCAAATGTTTGCTGTTATTTTTTAAAGTGTTTATAACTGTAGTGAAGAGACAACTCCGTCATAATTTGTAAACAAAATTATAAATAAATGTAAAATAGTAATTTAGTTTGGCGACAATATGCCCACCACGGTTAGAGAGAATAAATTTTGGGGCCCCTAGGTGTTGCGATTGGTGTCGGTACGCGCTGGTGTTTATTTTAAAAATATTCTCACATTATTGCCATTGGCCATACAATGAATGTTGAAGAAAATCAGTTAGTCACTATATTGTATCGACACGACGATGAGGTTATTATTGTAAGTTTTCGAAGCTCAATAGTGATGGTAACTTATGAGAGAGACAGTGGTCAAATATCCAAAAATGTGCAATTAATTTCTTTTCAGTGTTGAATGTTTTTCTCATTGACTTAAACCTTTTGAATGTAATCCATAATCTATTTGTATGTCAGTGTGACTGAGATGGTGTTACATACATTTTCGAGCCAGTGTTTCTTCCAGACTTTTTTCTCCGGGTAGGCACTTGAAATATTCGGGTTCGGGGGGGGGGGGGGGGGGCGGACTAAAATTTCCGGCGGGGGGCGGACTAAAATTTCCGGATGGGGGGGGGGGCGGACAGTGTTTAAAGTATATATTTTCTTTATAAATTCCATTTCGTTGGGGGGGGGGGCGGTTAGACGTTCTTCGAGTGGGGCTCTGACCCCAGAAGAGATGGCTGGAAGAAACTCTGTTCCGGGAATCCGCGTGGGGACAAGGAGTTATTAAAAAACCCGAGCAAAGCCAATGACACGCCTCAAACAACACATGTGCTAACCAACGACACGCCTCAAACAACACATGTGCTAACCAACGACACGCCTCAAACAACACATGTGCTAAACGAGACCTAAAACGTGTTAACACAGTTCCAGGCCCGGGTGTAGACGTGATAAGGCTCTAAGCTGTTTGAGATATGGGGCCCCACCATAAGCCCAGATAGTCTATGTTGCCGTCGCTGATCTGTGGTCTATAGTTTTCATCGGGACAAATACTGCAGCAGTATGATCAAGTACACACAAATATTGCTCATACGGAGAATAATGTGTAGTGCCCCCAACAAGGTGGCGGCTTTAAGATATAGTTTGTTTGGCTTATACTTACATAGAGCAGTGTCTCTTGAGTGTAAGATTGAAAACAATTGCATACACAGAGGACGTTTCGACAACAATGCGAGGGAGGGGCGGAGGTGCTAACTGCACCGGGTGACACCATTTAGGGGGGGGGGGGGGATTTACACCAAGGCTAAAAACTGCAAAATATACAGAAGAAAAATGCTTTTTCGAAAGTTCCATTATTGATTAATTAAAGTTAAATAGTCTTTTAAGTACTAATCGACAATTTTTACAAGAGTGTGAGGGTGACACCATGACGTAAACGTGCTAACTATAGAGAAAACAATGCTACATCCAACTGTATTATTAGCAGACTATAAACATCGTTACTATTACATCTGCAGTGATTAAAACGTATACACATACATGTACGCGACATATATTTAAATTATAGGCCTATATATATATATATATATATATATATATATATATATATATATACTATATATATATATACTATATATATATATATATATATATATATATATATATATATATATATATATATATATATATATATATATATATATATATATATATATATATATATATATATATATATATATATATATACTTATTTATTTATATTTTTGGATATATAAATATGTACATATTTTGTTTCTTGGGGGGGGGGGGGGGGTGACACCACGATGTGGCGCACCGGGTGACACCCGACCTAGCGACGCCACTGTTCGTAGTACATGACCGCTGTTCAATGCTGCCGTACTTTTTTTTTTTAATGGCTGACCACGGAAACGCGGTTCAAACGTTTTGGAACTCCACCCTGTGGTGTAAAGCAGGGGTCTCCAAATTACGGTCCACCTACCGGATGCGGCCCGCAAGGTCCTTTCATCCGGCCCGTGGAGATCTTTTTGTTCACGGAAAAAAATGTTTGTTAGAGGTGGCTGAAGAACTTTGCGAACAAGTTTCGCTATTTTTCAATTGCAATGGATGAGTCGCTGGACAGCTGTTCTATGTTTTTGGAACCAGTTCAGGGCAACAACTTGAAGCACTTTCAGCTGTGCAAGGTCTTCGTGGCTGAAGCAACAGCTGAGTTCCCCACATCACTTGCATGCGAGATCATTAAAGACCTCCAGCTGCAGTTTCAGTAGCGGTTTTCTGACTAGGATGAAGTGAGACTATTTCAAAACCCATTTGAAGCACATGTAACCAGTTGCCCAGATGAACTGCAGATGGATGTCATTGAATTGCAAGCAAATGACCTCCTTAGAGACAATTAAAAAAATTGCGGGTGGGTTTTTGTGTTTGCACAAGGAGAACAAACTTGGACCTCGAGTGTGTTGTCGGCCCACGACAGTGTTTCTTTCAGACTTTTTCTCCTGTGGGGGAGGGGCATTTAAAATGTATATATATTTCTATATACATTGTATTTCGTTGTAAGGGGGGGGGGGGTGCGGGGGGACTCCGCCACCTCAAAGAGATGCATGGAAGAAACTCTGGCCCCCGAACTGATATTAGATAGTTAATGCGGCCTTCAGGCTGAAAATTTTGGAGACCCCTGGTGTAAAGGAACATGTATCTTTTACCTCCTTTCAAATATGGTAGAGTGATATGGTATAAGTATAGTGATATGGTATAAGTATAGTGATATGGTATAAGTATAGTGATAAGGTACAGTGATATGGTACAGTGATATGGTTTAGTGATTTGGTATAGTAGGCAAAAAACAGCACACACACACACACACACAAACACTTAGCCTACTAGAAATACATGTTTAAAGTTAATTAAAATAAGGTTCAGTACAAAAGCCAAACAAAGGTTACAGAAAATATTTTAATAAAACAGATTTGATAAATTTGTTATCATTATCATAAGGTAAACCAGACAATTGAAAAAATTACAATAAGTAAATGGATCTAGATTTTTGTGATGACTTTTTTTTTTAAATTAGCTCTCATGGCATGTTGACAATTTTAATCCAATAATATGTGCTTGAAGCAACATTTCACATTTAATATAAATACATGAGGTCAGAAGTTCTTTAGTTACTTAATTATTAGTTTTAAAATTTACCTTGAAATTTTACGTAATGAACTAGTGATATGGTACAGTAGTAATGAACTACTTATGGAACAAGCTAACTGAACTCGGACTGTGAACTAATTTCTCCTCGTGATTGACTTTTTTGATAGAACCAGAATAAAGTTTTAAAATAACAAGCTCTCAACTGCACAAAAACAAGAGTAAAAACATTCCTTTTTCTATAAATATTTACTATCAATTTTAACTAACACTTATTACTATAATAATAAAGAAACTTTTAGTTTTGTATTTCTACTTAGAATAGTGAAGTTGTAATAGTGAAGCAAGTCTTTAAAACAATTAGTAATAAATTTAATTTCACCAAGCAGATAGTGATTTCAACAACTTTCGTTATGAGTAAAAACATTTTTCTTCACTATTGACTAATTCAGTGAGAAAAAAAATTCTATATGAGTATTATCTCCCCTTTTTTAAAAGTTGGTTTCTTTAGATTACTTTTTAATGATAATTTAATATCTAATTAGATTAAAAATGAGATTTTTATGAGGTTACTCTTAAAGAAAAAGCTGAATTAGAAGTGAGCATAAATTAAGCTACAAGATTTGACCACAAGAGACAACGAAACAGACCTGACATAAGAAACACCTTGTAAAAAAAGGAACTAAGTTACATTTGTGATTCACTTGTTTTAAAAAAATGAACTACTTTACAATGGTGAACTACATTTACTGCTAACTCCAACCAAAAAATGAAATAGACAAAACAATATCTATTTATTTCATAACATTGATATTTGTATTCTGGATATATGGAACTACATGAACAACAGATGGCTAAATACTGTATTGAAAAGTGTATCCAGTAGATATTTTAAACTGCTAACAACAGATGGCTAAATTCTGCATGGAAAAGTGTATCCAGTAGATATTTTAAACTGCCAACAACAGAGGGCTAAAATACTGCATTAAAAAGTTATCCAGTAGATATTTTAAACTGCTAACAACAGATGGTTAAATACTGCATGGAAGTGTATCCAGTAGATATTTTAAACTGCTAACAACATATGGCTAAATACTGCGTGGAAAAATGTATCCAGTAGATATTTAAAACTGCTATCAAGAGATGGTTGACCTGAGCAGATCAAATAACCTATTTTTAGTAGAATAACTGTTCATATTCAAAACTATCAGAAAATGTTATTTGCAATAGAAATACAACTTTAAAACAGTTTGAACAGTTGCAACAAAAAAATAATTAGAAAATCTTGCATACAGTTTGTCTTAACTTACTAAAATACCAAAGCTATTACAGCTCAATGCAGCAAAATTATAATTGCATATCCTCAATGCTACTAATGACAAAAGATTAACACACACAAAAAAGAAATCTTCGTCTTGTGATGATAACATATGCTGCTGTTACCCTGCTATAAAAAAACACAATACAATATCTTTATTAAGTAAAACCTTAAGTTGCATTGAGTAATACTTTTTGATGCTAAATAAAATTATTTTTTGGCTGCTTTAAAAATTAAAAAGTTCAGCAAATCTTACTGATACAAATAACAAGAAAATAAGGACTTTAAAATATTTGCTATCAAAATCAAATTGTAATCTGAAAATTCTGTAGATGAAAAAAAAAATTTATAACTGAAAATGTGAAGGGGCTAGAGAGAAATGCAATAAATTCACCGGTATTTAAATGTGACGCCAGTAAAACATTCAGATGCATTGCATTCAACAATCATAGTACAACCAAAAATAATTTGCTACGAAATAGAAAACACTCAATGTGAGAACAAATAAAATAAAATACAGGTTCATCTAAATCCAGGTAAAAAAATAAAAAATAAATAAAAATAGAGGTTCGTTTAAATAAAAATTGAAACAACAAATTCCCTTTAACTTTGTAATAATATTGGCCTCCAAGCTATTAGTGTATTATTTTACAACTCTTTTGATTAAATAAAAACAAAAAATATTAACTCAAAACTGTACACTGCTGCTGTTAAAAATATTATAAAAACGGAATATCAGCACTATTAGTTACCCAGAGAATGACAATCTGTAGACATGCCAAGTGATGATGGAACACTGGGTAATTTCTTACGCTGGTGGATGGTGTTTACCAGCATACCATCATGAACACAATCTATGTATGGACAGGATCTAACACAATCTTATGAAGGCCAGTCAAACTTTGGTAAAAATGGACAGATGTTTTCTGATGGAATGCATGAGTCAGCAGATTTAGGGATATAATATTACATTACTGAATAGCATTACACGTAAAGCTGAAACAAATACAATATTTAAAATGGAAACACAAAATTTTCATTAAAAATACATATAAACTTTTTTTTAACATTTGTCAAAACAGGGGCAACAACTCATTCAATTTCCAGGATATATTTTATGTAACTGCAACATGACTTGAAATATAAACAAGTGTAAAATAAAACATATATTAAATATTTTTTAATGTCAACTATAAAAAAAAAAGCCACCACCTTTGAAAATACATTTTTCAACCTCATGGAGAATAAATGTAATTGTAAAAACAGAAATAAAGCAACCCATGATCAAATGTAAGTAAGTTTGGGCCACGGCTTCAGCAAAGCCAGAGGCCACACCGGGTATACACTGAGTAGAGTATTTTAACAAGGGGACTTTTAATGTCTGTTAAAGTACTACATCCATGTCTTTATCAATAACATTAGCATTCACATCTTTGTAAATCACATTAGCATTCACATCTTTGTAAATCACATTGGCACACACATCTTTGTAAATCACATTAGCACACACATCTTTGTAAATCACATTAGCACTCACATCCTAATCATCACATTTTCCTTCACATCTTAATCAATTACATCAGTATTCACACAATTTAACGATTTATTTATTTTTAAATCAGACCAAAAAAATTGGCATATCCCATAAAATAAAAACTACTTTAAAAATGCACCTATAACTTTAAAAAAAACCCACAGAAAATTCTCATGTTTGGTTAAAATTCAAGCACATACACAATCAGCGATCTATCCCAACTTTGTACAACAAGAAATGAAGGTAAATACAGAGGAGCAAAAATTATATTGTTTACCTGGTGTGAAGAAAATGTTCAAGTTACCTACTGAACAAAAGACACACGTACAGAGCGTTGATGTTCTAACCTTACAAGATCATTTCATGAGTGAAAAGATTTTAGATAAATAAATACATTCAGTAGCTGTACAGTATCACAAGGTATGGATATGTTATGTTCAATCTCAATCATAATAATATAAACTCGCTTTTGTAAAGGCACCTAATGTCTTAATGTAAATATTTTTCTTATAAAATACTTGTATTTTATATAGAAAATGTATATATAGTTGATAAGTAATAAATTTCTAATTACATATTTGAATATCAAGAACATCTTTGTATGTAATTCACTTTGCTGGTTTGGACAGTTCACTTGTAAATGTTTGTTAGGCTTGGCTAGATACTAAAACATTACATTTTATGACAGAAGCACACACCTCATCATCATTTAAACTTGCTAAACACTACAGCTTAAAGGTTTTTGCAGTTTTAACTCCATAAAACCTAAGTTGACTTGTTTCAAATTCTACAGTTTAAGTAAAGTTTAAAATGTATTTTTGATCAGCCAATATCTTTAATTAAAAAAAAAAAACATTTGATAGTCGGCTACCAGTTGGCACTTTGTAAACTTAAAAACCAGAGCAATCCTAAGACACCAAAATATTTCATGTCACCGGAATCATCCAACATTAAAAGCAACATATAACATACAAGGAAATCATAAGGTGTAAACTACATATAAAAAACAATAACATATGTGGATGTCTAGGGTGAGATTGACACGTATGACCAGTGTACACACTTAGACTAATATCTCCATCAAATTTTTCTATCTTCTTTTATTCTGCTTGGTTTTTTACTAGGATTATGTTGCTCTAATTTCAAGCAGCAGTTTGCTAACTTGGACTGTTCTTTATTCTATGCTCTTTATGCTATAAAAAAATTATTTGATATTGGACAGGGCCTAATCTTATGATCAAAAACTATAAAGAACTAAGCCCTACCTTTGTTTTAAAATACCTTTGTCATTAATTGGAAGAAACAAAAGAAGCTACCAGAATAAAAATTGTAATAGTAAAACCAAATAAATGATAACATTATTAATATGTCATTACTAACTACACGTTAAAAAATTGTAAACGAGACTACAACAAAAATCAGGTTTTTTGTTCTTTGTTTCAGCCTTTTCTTCTCTAACATTTGCTCTCTTTCATTTCAAATAAACTTTTTCCCCCTATGCCTTGATATCCAGCGCAGTCCACATTATCCAGGCTTGGCCAATATTTTCAGTGTCACTTATAACCATTGCCAATTGCAAAATATACAAGAAGCTTTCACTAGCACCAGTAGATCAAATATTTCCTTGTGTATTTGTTTTGGTTGTCAGAGTTGGGCCACCATAGGACAGTTTTCAGAACTACCTCAGTGACCACTAGCACAAGTAAATGGTTGGCGAACACTTGTGTTGCAGGTGCTGGGCAATCAAATGCCTTGCTTGGAAGTGTCCCTTCTAGTGACTACTGTGGGGTCAAAAGGTTGACCAGTAGACTGGAAAGCTATTTTAATGGTGCCAGAACAAAATGCTTGGTTCCATGCTGTGGTGAACAGCTTTGTCCAGGTCACTTTACTGACCACATTCACCAGGTGAGCTGAATGGAACTAGGACCATGCTGCACCATTATATATTTTTAATGGGCCAAAGACACATTTGTCTAGCTGCTGCAGCTTGTTTGTGGTATGGAGCTTTAAAGCAAATAGATGAACATTTAGTAGGGGTGTTAAAGCAAATAGATGAATACTTTCTTCTCTGGCTGCCTCAAGCAGATCCACAACAACATGGGAGCTGTGTGAATCCAACAGGAGAAGCTGGGGGTGATCTGGGCCACAATGTTTTAGAAAAACTTGTTTGAACCATTGGACTCCAGAAAGATCCTCCATCCACCCAGACTCCTGATAAGTCAACACAGCTCCCTTTGGTGCATCACACACTTCGAATGAAGAAACAGCTTGCAGCACTGATTGTGGTAGATATGGCAGGAGCATTGGTTGTGGTAGATATGGCAGGAGCATTGATTGTGGTAAAGATGGCAATGTTGCTGTGAGAACCTGTCTCACAAGTTAAAAACTTCCACTTCTCTTGGCTTGTGTTGCTACTGGATCCCAACCCAATCTACAGTGAGGTGAACATCAGTTAACAGCTTCCCCAGGCAAGCAGTTAATCACAACATAAGCGTTAGCATTCAAAATTGAATTAGGCTTCCAAATGGTTAGTTCAGGGTGCTGCCCTTTTAGTTTCCTCCAACAATCCTATCCTGGAATACGATTTCTAAATATTGTCTGAATTTCCGGATGCCTTGTGGTGTTTCCTTCCAATGCTAGAAGCCAGC
Source organism: Physella acuta (assembly GCF_028476545.2). Classification (NCBI taxonomy): domain Eukaryota; kingdom Metazoa; phylum Mollusca; class Gastropoda; family Physidae; genus Physella; species Physella acuta. Next base: position 455,512 of record NW_026732496.1, read on the forward strand.
ACCATGTCTACACAAAAAAAAAACTTAAGGACCCTCAAAACTATTTGGTTTTCTAAAACTGAATTCATTTCACAACTTAGACCCTGCTATATGTGGCCTTAACATGGTCTATAACAATTCGAGGGACCCCCCCCCCTCCGCCAAGCATGATGCTGCCTTGCCATATGACATGCCCTGTCTATCTGCAGCTTGCTTGAAGTTTTCAGTTCAATACCAAACATAAGACTTTTTCACTTTAATCTTTAGGCGTGTTGATAAAACATGTACATGTTGTTTGTTTTTAAATACATTTATGAAAAAAAATAGCCTAATATTCCTAGCCTAGTGGTAAAATTATACTTAATGCTAGGCAAGGTGGACTTTTGGTTAGCTCAGTCAATGTTAGAACAATGTTTTAGAACATAGTTTTAACTTCAACCAATATGCTTTTAGCTATTCATTTTATTTTTAGAACCCTAACTAAAAAAGTACATATGTAGATTAACTATCTCATAATCTCTTTTCAAGTTTAAAAAATGTTTAAAACTAAATTACTTACAATTTGGGTATTGTAAACACAGCACAAAAGTAGAAAAAATGCAAATTCAATATTTCAGCTGAAAACTAGCTAATGCTAAATGGCCTAAATTTGTGGACAAAAAGCATGTCAAAAATTGCTAAAAATAGACATGCCATTACAAAAGGGAAATAGTCCCATACATTTGTATCAATTATTATATAGATTTTAGCCAATAATTTTGGCCAATAATTACTTTTTTATTAATTATTTTCTGACCAAATATGTAATTCTGTCAAAGTTAGAGCAGTCTACCATAGCCCACACAAAAATTATTTTAAATTTAAAAAAAACGTAAAATATATACAATATTCACATTATAATATAGTATATACATATTCAAATATTTACAGGCATACAGTAGTGAGCTGTATCATATTTGTCATTTATTTTAAAACTTAAAAGAAAATGATGCATCATGGGAGAAATGAAATAAAAAATTACTACAAAATTTAATTGTCTTTAAGTATTACTGGAAACATAATTTACTTTAGACAGTCAATCTTTTTTATACATTTTTAAAATACAAGTGAACTTGCCTGTTAAAAGCTTGTTTTATAAAATAAATATGTTGTAGCTTTTAAGAAAATTAATAGATATTATGTTGAAAATTAAAATTAAGTTGATAAATAAAAAAAATTATATTTTAAGTTTATATATATATATATATATATATATATATATATATATATATATATATATATATATATATATATATATATATATATATATATATATATATATATATATATATATATATATATATATATATATATATAGGCTATATATGTGTAAATTATAAACTTAAAATCAACAGTTCTATGGTGTATATAGCTTGCTGTGTTTTGTTCAAATTATTAATACATTAATAGATCTTTTGCTTGCCTTTAGTATGGTGATAATTTCAGAAGTGGTATTTGTTGAAAAAATTTTTTTTAAAAGCTTCATGATGCATGTTTATCTCAGCATCATATTTTATGATGTATGTTCATCTCTGTGTCCGACACATTTTGTTCTGGACTGATTGGTTGTTTTGGAACTGTTTCATCATCTGAATGGTGCATCAGGGGCTGTGGCTGTCTTTCTTGCTGATAATCAGAGTCTAGATCTCTTGTTTCTTCCTGTAACAACATTGCCAAATCAATTAAGTCTCCTCGTTAACTTCTTCCTAGATAAATGATTACCACTAATTGCTTCATTAACTAATGCTCTTAAAGATGCTACAAACTTGGTTAAAACTTACCATCCAATTTTCTATTTCTTCCTGGAAAAAGGAAAAAAAAAAAAAAATGTTAAGGAGCCTGTTATAATTGGGTTAAGGGGAGGGGTGGTGAAATTGAAAAAGGAATCATAATGTGTGACATATCTACATGTTATAGGAAAGTTTATCTGGTAAGTTTAGGTAAACTATAACAAACTGTCAACAATAAATTATAATAGTTACAATAAATGTACCTTTTCTTTTTTTAGCTCGTCATTCTGAATTGAAAGGAAAAAAAAAAGTATGTGTATGTATAAATAGATAGATAAATATATACATATATATATATATATATATATATATATATATATATATATATATATATATATATATATATATATATATACATATATATATACACAAATAAAAAAGTAAAGTTCCCTTTTTTTCTGTGACCTTGGCATATGAAGGGATAGTGTGGTCAGCACTATGCCCAACAGTTTGTTTTTATATTCCCTAACATGTGTTGTGTAACAGACAGAGATGGGTAGACTCAGGGACATACTACTGACATGAACCGGGATTCAAAGTCGAGCTATCAGTCTAGCCGTCTAATATACATATATATATATATATATATATATATATATATATATATATATATATATATATATATATATATATATATATATATATATATATATATATATACATACATATATAAGCGATCCATTATCCCCCTCCCCAATCTATCATTTAAGTTGTAAATAGTATGTTCCAATGGGAGTTGAAAACAAAAAGATATGTAAATTAAGCACACTATTAGATTCTATAGAAAAAATTTTCAATTGGAAACTTACTTCTTTTTTTAGTTGCGTGACCTTTTCCTGCAGACATTTATTTTCTTCATGAAGTCGATTAACCTAGTCATCAAAAACAAACATTTTTAAATGGTCTTTAAAAAACACAAATTTAAGAACAGTGGGTTTTTAATTAAAGTAACCTTTTAGAGGTCATTTAGAGGAAGATCCTAAACAGTTTCAAAGCAACCTTTAGCAGAATACTGCTTAAATTATTTAAAAAATTCTTTTTCGAGGGGACTATCTACACTGTAAATGTAGAAAAATTAAAACTACACAAATTTTTTTAAAAACATATGAGGCAAAAAAAATTAAATCACCTCCATGCATTACACAATGACAGGTCTTACCTGTTGTTGATGATGTTTCTCCTTTATTTCTCTCTCTGCATTTAACTGTTCTATTGTTAGCTTGGCTCTGATCAACTCCATGGTCACTTGATCCAAGCTACTTTTGGGAACAGCTGGTGGAGATGGTAAGGAGAAACAAGGTGAATTGTGACTGACAGATCCATTGGACAAAAACATACTTGATGTGGCGGAGCTTGGTACAGAAAATTGTGCAGGAGGCAAATCAAAACTTTCATCCCATTGATCAACAGGTTTCTGGCGATGTAATCTGTTTAACGAAGCAGATGTAGAATGGGACTGAAAACTGTCACCGCTGCACACTCTCCCTTCAAAACTCTCCTTTAACAGTGTGCTTGATGCACAAGGCAAATCAACTGATCTGGATGATTGTTCTGTCTGCCTGGAGCCTATGCCATGCTGGTGGTTATGTCCTGGCCAGTGATTGGTGGGTTCACTATTAGAGTGTCTAAATGGATAATTGCCAGGGGGAAAGTTAAACCTTTCTGGCTCTCCACCTGGTGACTCAGCCAGCCCAGAATCTGGACCATTAGCACTGGGTTGTCTGCACTGAAGACGTCGTGCCTCATTAGCACCAATGTCTGCTGCATTGGAATTATGCTGGCCATTAGAGATTGATTCTGGTTCAATGTCACAACTAAGTGACACCCCAGTACCTGAATCAGCACTACTTTTTCCATGCATCTGGCGCATTTTAGCATATCTGTTGGATTCTCCTGAAATGCTTCTAGTGATATGCCTGTCTGTTGGTGTTTGCATAGATTGATGATAACCATTTCCTGTTGGTTGATCCATGGTAGAACTTTAGTTTTTATAAAAAAGAGTTAAGTGAAAACTCAACAGTCCCTGATCTCTCTTGTAAGATAAGTTTTGTGAAGTATCTTAACAATAATTTTTCACACTGCTAACCAGCTATTTTGGTAACTTTTCTGACAGTCTGATGAGAACTAATATAACTGAAGAATCAAAGGAAAATAAAATAAATAAAACAATAATAATATGAAATGAAATAAAGGTTGTTTTTTTTTTAATTAAATAAAAATAGGCTCTTTGATAACAATGGGAAAAAACAGGTTTCCCAAATGTCACATGACAAGGTTAAAAAAGAAGGCTTCTAGAATTAAGGGTAATTTTAATATTTAATAGAATGTTTAATAAGATGTAAAAAATTAACTGCAAAGACAAAATAACAAACCTAGTAGGCATATATACTTCTTCTATACTATCAGAATACCAATGGTTTTGCATTTATTAAGGGCAGATGATAATGGACACCAGCGAGAAAAGTCTCAAAGGTATTTGAGAGGTGTATAAATTCATTTTAAAATCTTGCACGGCGTAGTTACAATTAATATGGTTATAAAATCCTGTCTGTCTGGTTTTCTTCGGACTTTACTAAAGATTGGATGTATTTGATGTTTTTAATATTTTCGGTAACTAAATAAAAATTAAAAAAAAAGAAAAAACAATTTGGTTTTCACGTGTAATGGCGACATAAACAATGGCCGACATAAATTTTATTGTACACATTGTAAGCTAAAAATAGAAACAATAGGTCATGGTGTTTAAATTTGCATAGTTATTTAAAAATTTGATCTGCAAAGTTTTGTAAACAAAATAACTATAAAGTGGGGCTGTCAGAAATCGATCACGGAGTTCCTTTACAGCCAATCAATGTTTGTCTTACGAAAGTGAAACATCGGGTTATAACTTAGGCTTGATGAAAATAAATAGAAATGTAGCCTTAAACTCAACAAATTATTTTCAAGTTCTCTGGATCTGCAACTTGTATAGCATTGATTCTAAAAATATTACATTTCTGAATTAATTTTAGGCTTAAGTTTTTAATAAAATTTTATCTTTTATTAGTTTTATGGTCCTAAATCTAAAAAAGCACATTTTTATTCCATGTCAACAATATTACGGAAGGAATCTCGTCAACTCGCTGGTGTCCATTAATATAGGCCCAATATGTTTTTAGAATATGTCATTATATTAATATTAGATCCATGTAGGCTACAAATTATCAAATGATTTAAATTTAATAAAACAATAACAATTTGAAGTTTTATAAAAACAAAAATTACATTCATACATGGAAAATTGAAATCTAATTTTTTTTTTAAATTGTCTGTTGTAACTGTGATCTATTTTGTATTTCTCGTGTATTGCATGTTTTAGAGGAACCAACAGAGCTGGCTGGACTAATGGGTGTACTTTTGAACCCTAATACAGCTATACCCTTATTTAGTATGAATAATAAATAAGATGTGTAGGCCAGTAGAGCTGTATAATACTGTGCATACATAGTTTGATAGTAAAATAATATAGGCATTATAAGCTAATCATGCCTAATGACTAGTATATAATTAATACTACAATAAAATATATAAAGTAATGTTAGAAACTGAATTTTAGCCACGTTTTAGAAAACAGTTTCATTATGAATTGTAATAGAAACTGACTAAAATACCATCTATGTTGACCGAGATCATTAAATATTTTAGAAAAAAAAAATCAAGGGGGGTGGGGGGGGGGGGGGGTTGTAGACTGAAGTGTGACGTCATTTTAAAGGGGAGTCTGGCTTTTTGTGACCATGTGTGAAGTAGGGGTGGTGGGGGAAAAACTTCATAAGAAGGGTGAGGTCATTTAATGCATTTATGGATTACCCCATCTCCATCTACTTAACTACTTCATTAGCCCTATAGTTTAAGAAATAAATCTAATATATAAAGTTCAATGCTGTATGGGGGGGGGGGGGGAAAGAGGAGGAACCCAAGATTACAAAGAAATAGAGGAAAAAAATAGACTTGATCACCATACAGTGATCTATCTAGAGTACTCATTGTCTAAATTAATAGTTAAAATAAATAATATTGAAGGTGTTACAAAACAAATTTCATTTTCCAAACTTACTGTGTTAATTAACTGCATGTGCATTAAACAAAATTAAAGAAAATGTATCACGCTTCAAAAAAATTCTAATTGTGTCAAAAATTATTTACTCTTAGTCCTTGAGCACTCATTACGTCCCTTGATAAATTAGAAAAACACAATTACTTCCCTTTAAAAAAACCATGACATGGGGGGAATTTACTTTTTATTACTTTGTTTTGTTGTTTTAAAAAAATAATTATATAATCAGCGTGGATTGATCAAGTGAAATGTGGTAAGCAAAACACAGATATTTTAAATACTGCTTTTTATTTATTTTATACACTGAACGTACTGTTTACTAATTTTTTTTTTAAATCAATAACAGTTAAGAAGCCAGCTCCTAAATGTCCTATATGTTTACTTCTATCTTTCCGTTTGCGGATAAACTAGGGGTATTATAGTCATTCACTAAATTGAATCAGGTGCCCTGGGCTATCCTGTAAGCGCTATGGTGCATAATTTCATTGTAAACAGTGCGATAGACTATACTATGGATATGAAAGATTATTGTAGTCTTTAACTGAATCGAATCCGGGCGTCCTCTGGCACCCCGACAGGGTGCTATTTGGCACCATTGGCATTCTCGTGTTTGCTATGGCGCCTACGTTCGTAAATGTGAGTGCAAAAGACTATGAATATGTTGGGGTACTATGGTCATTTACTAAGTTGAATATGTTCCGCTGGCGTCCCAGCATGGTGCGATTTGGCGCCACGGGCTAGACTGTGAGTACTTTAAGTTTATGTTTGCATTTAAGTTTGTGTTAATGTTTTCGTTTATTTGCATTATTTTGAGTTATTGTATTTGTTTACGTTTGCGTTTGTATTTCTATTTGTATTTGTGTTTACTTTTTTGTTTGCGCTTGTGTTTTCTTTGTGTTTGGGTTTGTTTTTGTTTGCTTCTTATTGTGTTTGTGTTTTCTTTGTGTTTGTGGTTGGATTTGAGTTTGCATTTGTTTGTATTTTGCGTTTGAGGTTTTTTTTTTGCGTTTGTGTTTTCGTTTGTGTTTGCATTTGTTTTATGTTTGCGATTTTTGTGTGTGTGTTTTGGCTTTGGTTCGTTTTGTTTAGGGTTATTTTGAAAAGTAATATATTTCCTAAACCCGGGCAATGCCGGGTAGACTCTATATGCTGATTACTAAACACACATGTCATGGTCCTTTACATATAGGTTTTTTACAGAGGCAAGTGCAGGGCCTTGCCATGACAACTAGAGCAAATTACACTGTCCGGACACACACCGCGAAAAAACGCAACTTAAAACTTCCATGCGGTCTCATTCAGTAACCGCTTAACATAGGAAGGAAAAAAAAGTATCATATCTATCCGCAATCATTCTACTTTAATAATGTGTGTGTCATTTTGTATTCATACGCATAGAACTTAAGCTATTCTTGTTATAGTGACTGGGGGGTCTTAACGTGTGTTCGAACACATGTAATACAATTTCAAATGTGTTCGGACACCTTTACCCGTCATCGGACAAAGCACTTTTTGTTCATTTAGAATAATTTAAAGTCAATTTAATGAATAAAAACATATATTATATGCATTTATATTGTGTTATTGATTGTTTGTGAGGTAATTTTAATAGTATAAAACCTTTTTCCCACACTCCCAAAGTTCATCCCATTCAGCCATTGCGGCTCGCGCAGTACGCTGCTAAGCCAGCCAGGTCACATGATTCCCCCTCCTCTTTCGCATTCCACTGCCTTCTTGACCTTATTTTGACCCTTTCCCTTCAATAACCAGCCCCTTTTATGCTCTAAATTCTTATTTAATAATATTTTTGTGTTGCTGTCCGGTCCCATGTAAGGTCAAAAAAGTTAGCGAACACCCCTTTTTTATTGTTCAAGCACAAAATAACCCATTAACCTTGACATTTACGATGTTCCATACATATATAGAAGCTATTTATAGTGTAACCTTTTAGCTAAGCGTTGATTGGTTCAAGTTTTGCCCCTAAGTCCAACCCTAGGTCACTTCATCCGGCTGGTGTAAAAATAGAAATGTGCGTACCATGCAACGTTAAAAATTTTCTAAAAATAATTCTTGAGAGAGGAAACGGAAGTACTTGACACGGAAGTGTTCATAAATGAACAGTTTACGTGCAGGCGCCGTGGTTTCGCATGAGACATGCTAATTAAAGTTTCTATGAGCCAAAAACCGACGAAGTGTTCGGTCCCATGTAGTGTTCGGACAATGTAATTTGCTCTAGTATTAAATAAATAAATAGGCCTAGTATTAAAATTAAATAACTAGGCTAGATTGAGATTTTATGATTGACAAATTAGTAATTAGTAGGCCTAATTACTAAATTAGTCTTATAAAACATCTAATATAATAAATTAAAAGGAATAGGGGTCCTTTTACACGTACTCAAGTGTACTCAGTACTGTATATAGTAGGCCCTATATACTATGTAACTATAGGCCTATACTAGTATAATAATATTGTAGGCCAGGCCTATGGCCTATAGTATAGTAATAGTAGTCTACTCTTACTCAGGTCTACTGGTTAAATTAATTTTTTATTTTTTTATTTTATAGATCTACACTAGATCTAGAATCTAGATCTACTAGGAATGTTGGGATATTTTTCCTAATTACCATAGAATGATAAAATGTACACAGATTAATCCTATAATATACCCCATTGATAAAAATACCAAATTTATCATTCTAGGCCTAATAGTTTTTTTTATATGAATTTTTAAAGTTATGTATTAAACCTGTTATATATCACTGTAACATCGGATTTAATTGTGTGATTGGCTTTAGGCTTGCATACCACTGCTGCTATTCGAGATATAATTATAAAACTTTGCACATTAGTGCTAGAGAGTGTGGGCAATAGAAATATGAAAGTAAAATCAAAATTTGATGAAGGATAATTAGAACTAATCAAGTCAAATTAAAGTGAGGGGTGCTGTTCTATATAGGTCAATATGCAGACTGAAACTTTCAGTGAAAGTCTATGTTTTTTTTTTTAATATTAAAATTGAAACTTTGCTAGAGGGTGGGGGCAATAGAAATATAGAAAAAAATTATATTAAGTATGACTGCATATAATTAAAAAGTCCTATGAAAGGGTGTTGCACCCTTTTATAGTAATTATAGTGACTGCAACGGACGTATGTCCAGAATGTTACTATAATAGATAGGATACATTTTGGTTATTGATACTGAAGCATGTAATAAGAAGAATGCTGAAAAATAAAACTAGGGATGGTGTGTTAAAGCACTCAACTACTAACATGCAAGTCTTAAGCTCAGATCTCAGACGAGTCTGTCTGTGCAGCGTGCAGCATCCACCAAGCTCAGATGAGTACCTGACCCAAGGGAAAGTAAAGATAGCTTGGCAGAGAGCTAACCACACCATCACTTCATGTGCATGGGTCAAGAAACAGATAAACTCTACTTCAGCTGCTTTATGGATGATGGATTGACAGGTCCAAAAGGGAAACTACTTTAATATACTAGGGCCTTTATAAGACCCTATTGATATTTTGGTACAACTAAATTACTAATCAATAGAAAAACCTTAAATTCTTGTAAAAGTTTATTAAGCTAAGTGTTAATTTGTACCAAATCAGAAGTTACAGCTTCCCTGTCTATCTGCTTATATGAATATATACATTGGCAACATGCAGTGATTCAAATCCGTATTGTTTGTTATTTGTTTTTTGTTACTTTTTATTATTAAATGTAAAAATTGTATCCTAAATTATTATGAATAATAATTATCATGCCTTTTTCATGTCATTCTAAATTCACTGCCTTATTAATTAGTACCCCCCCCCCATGTCAATTGCTGCACCTTTTGTTAATTATTTACTAATGTCATAAGCATAATTATTACAAATAATTAAATAAGTTTATCACCAAGCTTCTTTACTTATCATAACCAATAATAGGCCCAGACTTACTTTATCAATCGATACATATAGTATATAGTTACTATATAGCATTAGTTATACTAAGAAATAGGCCTATAACTTATTTATAGTATAAAGTATAATAGTATATTAAAGGCTATTAGTATTAGCCTTAAATCTAAGTAAGTAGGTATGTGTGAAATGCTTAACACTATTTAATGTAAGCCTAAGCTTCTTGCCTGTCGGTTTTAATAGATAACTTGATCAACGTATTTTATCTAGTTTTAACAGTGCCACCCACAATTTAAATTCTTTCCAACTTCGAAAACTACGTCATTGGCATTAGTGCGCGTATTTTATCGATAATAGGTAATGCGGTGCTAAACCGACGCCATGGCGTTGTCAAGGCCGAAGCGCTAGCTCGGGGATTTGACATGTATGATAACTCGTAAGCAGAAGTAGTAAGTGCCATAAAACCGTTATTATAATAATATTTGTTTATTTAATGGACACTTACAACTAATGGCAAGACACTTATAAAGGGTTTAATACGTAAACTTATTTAAAATGTGACAGCACCGTACGGGACATGTTCGCGAGATAAACTCATTAGAATCGTGCGATCGATTTCGGCTTAAAGATTGTCATAATGGCGGTAATTTTCTAATTGAAACATATAATACGACTACACTAGAATATCTATATCGAATATTTCTAAAAACTCGATTCCAACAGTGAGATTCGGCATTCTTCGGAAAAGGGCGAGTTTTTATAAAGACTGCATCGAAAAGTCCGGATGTTGAATACCGAATCGAAACAGCGGAAGTCGGAATGCCTAGATCTACTCTAGCCTAGCTAGTCATAGTCTAACATTAAATTACTAGATTCTAAATAAGATCTAGACTCTAGATCTAGTAACAAACATATAATATTTACTTACAGACATAATGTCAGCATTCATTACATCAACAAAAAATGTAGTTTGAAACTACGCCGTGTTGCGTGTGTAATACTGTTAGAATCTAATCTATTAATTAAATATAGAAATAGATCTCAAGTCCAGTTTTAGCTTTAACTACTCAAGGGAAATAATCATTAATCTATAAAAGATATTGAAAGTAGGTCACTTAAAAGCCCTATCTGATGAGAAAACACAAATCAAGTAGATCTAGATCACATTAATACGAAATCGAGATATTGGCTGAAACGCATTAAAATGTTATTCCTATTTATATAGAATCTAGATCTAGGATCTAACAATTTCCATTACTATCTAAAAACATAATTCCGAAAATGTGGGTATGTAAAGCCAGCTTTTCCAAGTAATCCAGGAAACTTGTAAATGTAATTTCACTCCGAAATGCCAGTCTAAATATAGCGTATCCGAAAAGACTGATATTGTTAATATTTTTATTATTTTAACGTTGATAAAAAAAAATCTTCCATATTTTTTAAATCCTTTTTCTTTTTAGAAATTAATTATTAATTAATGCTTGGGGGGGGGGGGGGGTTAAATGATCATTACATGGATTTCGGTAACAGGGCCTATGGCAGAGGCCTTAATTAAGAGTGCATTAGGCTTCGATCACTTCGTCGTTTTTATTTCCTTTTCGTTTCTTGCGGCGCATCTTGCCCCTGTCAAAGCTTTCCACTTCCACGGTCTTCTTACACTCTTTTCAGCTGTTCCCAATTCCTTCATATCCTTTCAACCTCATCTGGAACGCGGCGTCGCCAAGTCCTTCTTGGAATGACATTTGCGTCTTTGGCCCTAAAGGTTCCATTCCAAGGCCTGTCTGGTCAGTGACTTTTCTAAGCATGTACCCAATCCATCGCCTTGTGTATCCATGATTTGTAACTAAATTGTGGATCACGAGGCGTAGAGACGGGGGGTACATATGTCCCCGGGCACCGACCCTAGAGACGCAAAAATGGGTTGGAAAAAAATTAAAGGTCGTTTTAGTTGCTGTTTTGAATTATAAATGTAAAAATATATGGTCGGGGGGGGGGGGGCGCCAAATTGAAAATTTGTCCCCGGGCGCCGGGTGGGGTAGCTACGCCTCTGTGTTGATCCCTTGATCTAACGAGATGAACATCTAATTTTGATGAGGGATCTTCCATAAACGACGGTCGACATCTCACCCTTTGAGGAGGGGGGTTCAGATCTTTTTGTCAAGGGGCATGGGGTTAAAGCACCAAAACACCCACACAAAAAGGCGTGATGTTCTATTGACGTTTTGATGGACACTTGTTTATATTTTGTTTATATTTTTGTGAATTATACTTTTTTATGAAATCCGATATTCAATTATTTAAAAAAAACATTTTAAAAATTGTATAATGCTCAGTCACTTCCCCCTCCCTCCCCGGGCCTTTTCCACACGTCAGAAATAATCAGAAATCCGACCACCCTAGTACATTACTGGTGTTAGGTTGGGGTTTTTTAAAATAAGGGTTGGCTCCATTCATTAATTTTTTGCTTATGAAAAAAAAACGCTGATAAAAACAGTTTAAAACAAATATTGTTGTTTTAATAAATTAAATCAGTGGCTTCAAAAATGCTTTTAGACAGCGAAATAATTTTTTAAAAATAAATTCTTAACTGCTACGACTGCAAAAGACTATAATTTAAAAAATCAAAACAATAATATGAAAGTGAAAGAAAAAATATCAGAAAGCTGAAAGTCTGCAGCTACCGAAAGGATTACAAGGCTCTGTAATTTAGTAGAATCTAGATCTATATAGATTCTAGATCTACTTAGAAGTAAGAAAAACTGTCGATCATTTTTTAATAGATTTAGGCTTTCAGTTTTCAACACACGAAAATAAAAACATTCAAACTTCTCAAGAAAGAATAATTTTTTTCAAGTCTAGACATGACCAATGCCTCTGCCTCTAGCTTACTACTAGTAGGCCGGATTGTTGCTTATATGGCTGGATTGACCTCTGACCCTGAAACGTCACGCGTCGTTTTCTGGCGGTTTTTACGTTTATTTTAGGGGTCCTATACACGACAAATGAAAAAACTGCTAATCTCGCTAATTCTCATCATTATTTTAATGAGACATGCTATATAAATGGACGCCATGCCTGAAAATGGCCGAAAAAATAGCCAGATATGTGGTTTTAATTAATACATGCTATTCTTGTCGAGTACTCTTGGGAAAAACTGAACTGTCGCTTTAAACGGCCCAGCACTCGGTCGAAACCCCCCGGCACAGAAGTAGTAATATATAATTGAGATATTTATAATGAGTAATTACAGTTATGTTGATTCGCCTATTTTATATCGAATTTCCATATGAGGTACCCATGCAGACATTTCTGTCCGCTTTGTTTACTATCGTGACGTCATTGTTACGCTAGTTACCTCACAGAAACAACTCGTTTTTGTTTTTTGCGGAATGAACTGTTAAGTCTAGTATTTTAATTATAATTCAATTGTAGCGTGTGCAGAAAAAGTAAAATTATGGAAATTATTTTTGTATTAGTAATTTTATTAGTATATTGATTTTTTCTTCACTGTGGGCCGACAGTAGCTGCATTGAATTTAATTCGTGACCGGTGGTTAACCTCGTCAACGCTGCGTGGCCTATTCGTTTATATAATTAGTGATGCTCGTTCAGTGGCCTTTTTCAGAGCTAGGCCTAATTACGGGCGTTTTTTAGACTTAATTGATCGGCCGTTAGCCCTTTTCATTGCTGCGTATTTTAAAAAATGCTCGTTCAGCGGCCCTTTTTTTTTTTTTTGGCGCTAAATAATCTGTTTACTGGCATTTTAAGCGTTTATTTATTTTTTTAAGCTAGACGTAGATCTAGTTTAAAAAATATTTTTTAATACAGCTGGCTGCAGGGGGGGGGGGGGTGCAAATCGAAAGTTTGAGGGGGTGGGTGCAAATCGAAAGTTTGAGGGGGGGAGGTGCAAATCGAAAACTTGAGGGGGGTGCAAATCGCCTTTGGGGGGGGGGGGGGGCTGACACCATTAAGTGCCGCACCGGGTGACACCCGACCTCGCTACGCCACTGGCTGGCTGTCTTGCATGCCTGATATGTGAACTTAAAAAAAAAATGACCGAACTTTAAAAAAAAATGACCAGAAGTAGGGAAGTAGGTCTGTTTTTCAATTGGCTAGAGGGAGGGGGGGGGGGGGAAGAGAGAGAGAAGTGAAGACACCGACCATCTCGTGTACGCGTGTTCATGCTATGACGTGTACTATAGGCCTGCTGAACTCACGGTGACCCGCGACCGACCGTGGTGGGATTTTTCATCCACAGGATAGTAAACGTAAGCAAGCAATCACGCGAGTGACGATGTTTGGAGATTTTAAAAAAAAATCACATACGTCATGTTTTCAAGATGAAAAAAAAATGTAATGTAAAAAAAAAAAAATACCATGTATGAACCTCAGCTGCCACACTGTTGACTCAATATAATGTGAATTGAGTGTAAAATGTATTTGTATTTATAAACGATCATAACTGTTACTATCATATTATTTTAAGCATATTTATTATTTATTATTTAAAATTAGAATTTGAAATAAAAATATTAATTATGGTCATTTGATTTATGCAGGTGTTCATTACTTCATAAAATGGTATGAATAACATGTAGAGTAGAATTTAATAAATAATAAAATAACTAGATCCAGTTTTATTATCAACCAGTTGCTTTTTGTTATTTTCCGGTGAGTAAATTACCTAAGCTGACGCAATTACCATGGCGGGAATTAAAAGCTCGTGTACACAAGTCGACGACGTCATGTTATGCCAAGAACGCTGTTTTGTCATTCATTTTCAATTTTGATTAATTTTCAAATTCTCTCTTTTCTCGTCAACCGAGTAAGCTAGATATTTAAATGTGGTGTCAAATGTTCTCTTAAGGGGTAAGGAACTTAATGGTGTATTTGAAATAACAGAATATTTTATTTTAAAAAATCCATAATTTAACCTACTACTAGATCTAGATATCTACCTACTACTTTAGACTTTACTATACATTATATACATTATGATTATTTTTGGGGGTAGGCGAGGAAGCTTGCAATTTATTCAGTTCAACAATATCTATCTAGATCTACATACATACGCTCCGAATATATAGAGTAAAGTTCCACGCGCGGTTAAAACACCGGTGCGATCATCGCCTGTTTATCGCTTCGTACAATTAGGCTTGTCGGTATCGGCCGAGATCGCGGTAAAAACATGACCCGAAATCTCCCATTACTTTCTGATACCGGGCGCACGAGATTTAGTTTTGCATACTAATAAGTTTTTAATTTATGGTAATTAATTAAGTTTAAAAGGTCATTTCCTAATGTTAAATGAAAAGTAGAATGGTTTTCCAGTTGTTTTGATGGCTTAGCGATCTGATTGCATGCTGTCTCTGCTTTGGTCTTACCGCGGTATAAAGGTTAACTTCAAATGCTTTAAAAACGCGATTTTTGAAAAGTTTCCATTTAGATAATGAAAGTTTCCAAAGCAGATACATCCCATTTTTATAGAAATGATATTTATTTTTGGATATTTTGACTTTGACATTAGTAAATACTCATTTGAAAGTAGTCACCGTAAGTAGGTCACGTTGCCCCCATTGACTCCAATGTTATATTTCTTCATCCCGATCTGCCGGCTTTTAGTTTTGATACACTAACAACAGTATTCTTATGTAATGTACAAACAAATCTCCTACTTGTTGTTTTAAACATATTTTAATATAGATCTACCTGTCTTTCATTTTTTCAACTCTGGTTCTAGTTTTGCTTGAAGTAAAATTTTGCTGAGTCAGACATAGGTTACCTGTCTGTTGCTAGAATACACTACACTAGCTATGTGCTAACTGTAATTTTAAGTATTCAAGTTCTACTTACCCTTACTTAGTTATATTTATATGCTGAAAATCAGAATTCATACACAATACACACATAAAAACATTGATCAGATAACTTCAGTTCACTTTTAACAAAATGGCTTAAAGATAGACTCTACTTCACCTGCCCAAAATAATAAGGCAATTATATGCACATTACAGTGTTCAAGTCATTTACTTTAGATTGCTAACTATGCAGTTCTTTCATTCACTGTATTTATATAAAGCATTGCTTTAGAAACTTTTTCATATTTGCGCAGCACAGTTTTATAACAAAATGTCTAAAAGATGGACTCTACTTCACCTGCCCAAAATAATGGGGCAGTTATATGCAGTTATATGCACATTTCAGTGTTCAAGTCATTTACTTTAGATTGCTAACTTTGTAGTTCTTTCATTCACTGTAAAACATTGCTTTAGAAACATTTTCATATTTGCGCAGCACAGTTTTTTTGGGGTTATGGAAGGAAGCCAACACAAAAATATACTTCTGTATTATTTTTATTTATTTCAACAGCATATACAAGTTCTATATATCATTCTAGCTCAACTCTGCAAATATGAACAAAATACAACTGCAAGTAAAATAACTATGCTCAATTTATTCAGGTATACCATGACTTGTCACAATTGGCCAATGCAAAAGCAAGGGCATTCCACCCCTCACAAAAAAATTCGCTAAAAAAAAAATATTTGAGCTAGACAGAAAATCTTTTTTGTTTTGTTTTCATATAGTTGAGCTCTACAAGAATATGTAATTTTTATTTTTATATGACGATTAGTGTTTTTTTACCAAAATCCCTAGTACAATATTTGTTTTGATGTTTTATACGAAACTACCGATATCTGCTGTAAACCTGTCCATTTCTAAATATATCCAGGTCAAATTCTTTTGTTTTTCTCCTTCTGGAAGTCGAGTTTTTAAATTTTAAAGTTTCGAGGTATGACGTCGTAGGCGGTTCTAGTTCCCCCTATGAAAAACACTAGGTCCCGGATGAGATGAATAAAACCAACCAATCAAAGCTTTTTATAACGAGGTTAACTATAAATAGCTTCTACAATATATGCGGGACACTTTACATACGATAGATAAGGCTAATAAAGCAACCTGATAGGTAAATAGGGGTGGCCGCAGCTTGGGTGTCGATTACGGTGGTTTCACATCGCTGCGTAACCAACGACTTGAGCTAGACTAGCCTAGTTCTAGATGCTCTATATTTCAAACTAAGCCTAGAATCTGTATACTTTCTATTTTTTTCTGCTGTTTTAAATTATTTCGATCATCTACTTCTTCTAAATCTAGTTTGTGTCTCTACATACAAGCATATCTAAGCAAATGTTACGTTATGTCTTTTAGTGGTTGTTACGTCCCTTTGTTATGATTATTATAGTTGCGTCCCTTGAGTCATCACTGGGTCAACTTTTAATGTCTTTAATTAATTTAATTAACATGTTTTTAATTATTATTTTTGCAATCTATTAATTAATAATACAATCAACAACACGTTTAAGTGTGTAAAATATTTATTTCAATTATTAAAATTGGATCAAAACGTATACAATACGCTCGTTGGCAAGCAGGTTCTTGCGTACGCAGGCAAAAAAAAAAGGGAAAAAAAATATCGCAAGGAGGGACGTCACTAAAACATGAATATCTTAAATACTATGCGTAGGAATACAAAATGACTCATACATATTACAGTAGAATGGCAGCGGAGTAATACAGTGCTTTCGGTTTGTTTCTGTGTGAAACGGTTATAAAATAGCGCCCGATGAAAATCGGGAATTTGGAATTTTCCGCTATGTGTGACCGCGCGTGGAACTTTACTCTAGGCCTATTAGTTTATTTATAATTCTAGCTAAACTGCAAATATGAAAAAAATGCAACAGCAAGTAAAATCATTCGCTAACCCAGATGCATGGCCGGTTGCTCACAACAATATGATGTACGGACCGAATGCATGACTTCCAGCGATTTTTTGTCTTAGTTCCAGTGACCTTCTTAGAATTACTGTTTTAAATGTTTACCACGAGCCAAATGGTGGGGTTTTTGCGTTATAAAAACAAACCATAGGTAGCAGGGCTATATATGCCAGAAAAGCATTTTAAAATTTAGTTCGGAGAATGGAGGCTAAATTCAAAAGTTGGTTTAATTAAAATTAGTAGAACATTTAAAATATCAATGGTGTAGGTACAAAAATGAGCGAGAACGTAAAGCCTTCTTAGTTTTATCAGTCTATGAAAAAAGAAATCAAACATTGTGAGCTGTTTTTTTTAAAGACCAACGTTCATATCACAACCAATTTATTTTTATTTTTTAAAAACCATGTGACCGCTATTTGGTTCATCACTAGTGAGGAACTCTGGTGCATAGCCAATTAAAAACTTGAACTGATTCGTGGTAAGTTGTGTTGTCATGGAGTGGTGTGCCATGTCATGGCAGTGACTGACAATAAATATTAAATCAAGTAGGCCTAATTCAGTTTAAAACTAACTAAAAACTTCAAAATTAGTGCCTAATGGATTAAATATCGTTGTCTATTATCCAATGGTCATGTTTAAATTGAAAATTGCGTAAATTTTAGATTTAGTGAGAAAATTAAGTAAAATGTACTATTACTATTACTATTGTAGGCATTTTGATGAAAATTTCAAAATTGATTTTTTTTTTAAAGTATCAATAATATTTTAAAATGACTGCTAATTTATTAATTATTAATTCATTATTGTTCAAGATTACTTAAACCATTAAAAAAGCATTTATTTAGGCCTACTTTTAATTTGATGCCAATTTTAATTATAAAAATTAATCGGTAGCCTAGAAAACGATTTGTGAAAAAATGTCTTTGTTTTTAAATAGTTACGCTGCTATGATTGATTTTGTAGGTTAGCTTTTTTTTTTATTAGAGTCTGTTCAACAGAAATGTGCTAGATTTCTTCCCATTCAAATACACAGCTGGCAAAATGGACGGGCTTAGTTGGCTGTTGTATCCATCAAGTTATTTTTTTAAGGCATAATTTTTTTTAATTAATGAAATTAGTTTAGTATGAAGTCTGAAGTAACATAATTTTTTATAGTTTAAAAAAAATCTAAGTGTTTTTAAGACAATAATGTTAGGCCTAAATACAGTAATTAATGTTGTGCTTACTTTATGTTCTGCTCGATATTCTTAACAATTAGGCTAAAACAATGCGCAAATGGCAAGTTAGAATCAAACACTAATTGTCCATTGTTAAAACTAGATCAGTATCATTGAATGATATGCAATAATAATGAATATTAAGATCTGTTTCTGATATGACAATGAAACATTGTTAAAAAATATAATCATGTTATCGTTGTTTTTGGTGGCAATCATTACAACAATGACGGAAAAAAAGTAGGTCATTGGTCATGTGACAGGCTAATTTATTTATAAATAGTTTATATACACTTCTTTTTTTTTCCGTTCATGCCCAAGACACATGGGGCAGATGTTTCAGAGACCTCGGCATCTGAAGGGGTAGTATGGTCAGCACTTTGCCCATCCGCCTTTGTTTTCCCTAACTAGGTACTCATCGTAGCTGTGTCAACTCAGTGACATTCTACTAACATGACCCCGGATTCGAACTCGATACTTTCTGGTTAGCAGTGTAGCTGTCTACCGCTAGGCCACACAAACCCTTATGTACAATGACTGATCATAATAGGCTACAAATTACACTACGCAGTAGACAGCTCAGTGGGCTACACAAACTAAACAAAATGACACTATTCAGTATTGTTGGATTAGACTGTTGTTGTCACTATCACTTTTATTTGAATATTTAATTTAGCACTTAGATATTACTATTGTTAGTTGTGGTGTATTACTAGTTTGTTCTCCTTAAATTGTTAATGCATATCATATCAAAACTTTTAATTAATGAAGATAATTAATACCTAACTTTAAACTTTGTCTATGTTTAAAAGGAAAAAACAACATGATGCAAGATTTTCGACACACTTACATTCGTCTGTGCAAAGATCACCACATTGACCCCCAAGATTGTGTTCTTGAAAAATTGAAGAGGTATTTAGTTTATTTAAGATGCATTTGGTAAATGTAAGAGGCATTTAGTTAAGAGATATTTAGTTTATCTAAGAGGTTGCAGCATCAAAACAGCCCTTGACAAATCCGTCCCCAACAAAACAACCCAGTCAAAATAACCCTGACAAAAGGGCCAGATATATTGGCTCCCAACAAATGGGCTCATGGTAAAATGACTCCTGACTTGAGACAAATTGTATGACCACTAATGGCATTTTTTCCAACCCACCAATCACACGCAGTTCCTACCTCCACTACCACCATAATCTCTTTTAAGTGCCTGAATAAAAAACTTTTTCATTTATCAAAAGCAATTCATAAACAAACCAGGCTCTTATGTAAGAGGTATTTTATTTATGTAAGCTTAAAACAAGTCAGTGCTTTTTGATTACATATAACCCTGTCATTGGAAAAACTGATGTGCTAATAATTTAAAACTATAACTTGTGTCAGGTATAGTATTGATAAAATCAACTATATAAAACTTGTGTCAGGTATAGTGTTGATAAAATCAACTAAATACATCTTGTGTCAGGTATAGTGTTGATAAAATCAACTATATAAAACTTGTGTCAGGTATAGTGTTGATAAAATCAACTATATAAAACTTGTGTCAGGTATAGTGTTGATAAAATCAACTAAATACAACTTGTGTCAGATATAGTGTTGATAAAATCAACTATATAAAACTTGTGTCAGGTATAGTGTTGATAAAATCAACTATATAAAACTTGTGTCAGGTATAGTGTTGATAAAATCAACTAAATAATTTAACGTAAACAATGACCAGTATCTATACTGACATTTGCCGCTCAAAAAATTTATTTTACTAACAAGTAGCCCTTCACTCAGCAAACCTTACATTATGTGCCCTTTTAGTAAGGATGTTTTAATGCTAAATTCCCTTTTAGTAAGGATGTTTTAATGCTAACTTTCCTTTTAGTAAGGATGTTTTAATGCTAAATTGCCCTTTTAGTACGGATGTTTTAATGCTAAATTATCAAAAAGCTTTGTAAAACACTGTTTGAAATAACGCAGTCCATAAATAAATTTCTTTGACCTGACAGTTTAGCAGTTGGTTCAAGTAGCAAGGCAGTACTAGACCTATCAACCAATAGCCTAACACCAAAAACATGTGCTGTCTTAGGAAAGGTCTTAGCATCAGATCGGACATTTGTGGAAATCAAATTCTCAGACTGTATGCTGGCAGAGGATGGTACGTTTGGTTTTTTTCCTAAAAGTCAGATTCATCTTAAGATGTAGACCTAGTGAAGTCAGATTCATCTGTTTGTGTAGAGATAGTGAAGTCAGATTAATCTCTCTGAGCATTGAAATTATTTATTACTGCAGCTCACGGGAGCCTATCTAAAATTTTCTTACTAAAGCTAAAATGTGACACAATTTAAATGGGAAAGTTATTGGACTGGATATAAGTTTTAATTCAATCTTTAATATTTTAAACTTGTGTAGTATAGTTATTGGTTCCAGGTGTACTTGTCAGGGTTCTGTATTTAAAAATATTAGAATATGTTTTGTTACAAAAATGAAAGGAAATTATTATCATATTTCCCTTGTAAGTAAGATGTTTATGATGTTCAAAATGTTTCCAAAACACTTTCAGCCATTAAAGGATTAAGCCAGGGACTCACACACAATACATTTTGTCGTAAATTAGATCTTAAGGTAATCATTTCCCCATCATGTTTTACATTTGCTCATTTTTCTTTGTGTAAGACTTTAGATAGTTTTACTCTAGCTACTGGTACAGGAACTTATACTCAAATTCAAAACTTTTAATTCGTTTGTTTCAAATGTGGTTTTGTGTTAACCTTTTAAATACTCATATAAAAATATTCTAAAAGTTAATGTGGTCTGAAATATCATTCAATAGTTTTATTGTACAGTAGTATAGTGAACTCACAAAATGTGTAACTAATGTTCTCAGGGAAACAACATCAGAGGTACAGCAACAGAAGCCCTTGGAAAAATGTTGTGTCACAATAAATCTCTTGTCAGGTCAGCTTGTCAATTTTTTCTTGTAGAAAATGGGAAAAAAAAACAGAATTTCGCATGAAATAATTTTTTGGAAGTTTTAATTTTATCTGCATTTTAAAGAAAGATGAAATAGTTACATTTAAGTGCTTTAACATAGAAAATGGGCATATCTTATTTAGATTGTGAGTTCCTTTCCTATTGATATAGTGAACATTCTTTAAAACATTGAGAGTTGAAGTTTTTCCTTACTGTAAAACTTTGTTTACCCTGCTCAGCCACTGTTTCTTACTGTAAAACTTTGTTTACCCTGCTCAGCCACTGTTTCTTACTGTAAAACTTTGTTTATCCTGTGAAGCCTCTGTCTAGAGTGGAACGCCATGGGAATGTTGGATAACTCGTTTGCTGTGTTCTGTGAGGGCGTTGGATCCAACACTTCACTCAGGGCACTGGACCTGCGCAACAATCAGATCAGTCATGACAGTGTTGCTGAGCTTGCTGCCTCCTTAAAGCGGAATGTTCACCTTAAAGCTTTGGGTCAATATTTTTCATCATTTCGCAAATTTAAAAGTTCTATAAATTTTAATAAATAACCCCAGGGAAAGTATAAATTTGTTGAATTTTCTCCACTTTTTAATTATTTGGATAAAACTTGTATAGCATGCAGTTGACTTGAATTATATTTAAGTGAAGTTTCATTTGTATTAGACTTGCGCTGGAATAATTGCGGATTACTTGGAGGGCGAGCGCTGCTAGAAATGTTACAAAGCAATAAAACGCTGAGTCGCCTGGAGTTAGCTGGGAACAACATTCCCTCAGACATTCTTAAATCAATCGGTGTGTATCAGATCTTTTCCTATTGCAGTATCAGATCTTTTCCTGTTGCAGTATCAGATCTTTTCCTGTTGCAGTATCAGATCTTTTCCTGTTGCAGTATCAGATCTTTTCCTGTTGCAGTATCAGATCTTTTCCTGTTGCAGTATCAGATCTTTTCCTGTTGCAGTATCAGATCTTTTCCTGTTGCAGTATCAGATCTTTTCCTGTTGCAACCATTTTCTACTTTAATTTTTTCTTGTTTTTAAAAAGAAGTTAATGTAAAAAATTTGATGTTTTTAACATTTCTCCAATTTTAGTCAGTTCCATTAGGGAACTATTAATTTTTAGAATAGGTTTGATGTTCATTATACTTGATTTTACCAGAAACTGCAGTACAGAATAATGCAGATAGACAAATAATTGTTGATGAAAACTTGAAACGCACTCAAACAATGGCCAAACATATTCGAGGTCTAGAACAGGACAAGAAACTCCAGGTAACTGTCTCTATTGTCACTTTTTGACACTTCAGATAACTGTGACTCTATTGTCCCTTTTTGTAAGGTACTGTCTCTATTGTCACTTTTTTGCCATAAATTAATTTTTTTTTTCTGACAAAATGTTTCAAACAAATTAATATTAAGGTCAAGAATAGTGTTTAATAACTCACTAAAATTATAAATATTTGTTCTTGAAATGCTAATATTTGTTCTTGATATGCTAATATTTGTTCTTGATATGCTAATATTTGTTCTTGATATGCTAATATTTGTTCTTGATATGCTAATATTTGTTCTTGATATGCTAATATTTGTTCTTGATATGCTAATATTTGTTCTTGATATGCTAATATTTGTTCTTGATATGCTAATATTTGTTCTTGATATGCTAATATTTGTTCTTGATATGCTAATATTTGTTCTTGATATGCTAATATTTGTTCTTGATATGCTAATATTTGTTCTTGATATGCTAATAATTGAGTATTCAATCAATCAAATGTTTGTGTATTCCCCAGCTAAATGAACTTCTAACAACAATAGACCAACAAGAAGAGGTCATAAGAAAATCACAAAGGTTTGTTTCAACCTGTCCAGTTTAAAGCTTATGATAGATTTCATTTCAAAAAGTATAATTTATAAAAAAAAATTTGTTTAGAAATTAATACATTACAAATATATATATATATATATCTGCACAAGTAATACATATCTATATCACAATTTATTTTTTATAAGTAAAATGACTGTCAGTTTGTGTAAGGGTTATTAAATTTTAAATATTTTTTTCAGACTTTCAACTCATCAAATTGGTAACCTCCAAGTTGCTTTAGATGAAAGAAAAAGTGCTTTTAACTCATTAGCTGCCAAGTTAGTATTTTAGTTTGATCTATACACAGATTTAAATGCTCTTTCCATTCACTCAACATTTGATGACCTTATGATTGTGTTTCCTTGTGCTGATGTTTGTATGTTTGTTTGTTTGTAGGTTGTCAATGGCTGAAACAGAGCTGGCCCTGTCAGAGCAGAAGGTGAATGACTTCAACTCAACAGTCAACCGGCTCAAGTCAGAGATGCAGGAGATGGCTGTCAGTCACATGAACGAGCTGCGCAAGGAGAAGGAGGTAGGTAACCTCGTGTGGGAAGTGGTTCTAGAACATTACCCTCCCCCTGTCAACTATGTCCTCCCCCACCCCGTTAATTAGCCACTCCCTCTAACCCAAACTTACCCATATTTCAATCTTTAAATAACCAGATGGGGGGGGGGGTCTAATTGACAGGTGTGTAATGTCCTACTGCTGTCTCTATCAAGAACAAATATTAGCACATCAAGAACAAATATTAGCATATCAAAAACAAATATTAGCATATAAAGAACAAATATTAGCATATCAAGAACAAATATTTATAATTTTAGTGAGTCATAATACACTTTTCTTGACCTTAATAATAATTTGTCTCTGGTGGAGGGGGAGGTGGTAATGTACAACATGGGAGGTTGATCTGGGAGGTAATGACCTGCTACTCTATCAGTACTCTAAGTTAGCCTGTTGTGTCCTTGAAAAAATAAAACAGTATCCCAATAATTTCTGTATCATCCGAGCAACATTGTTTATTTCTGTTTTAGATACAGACAAAAAACAAAAGAAAAATCAGGTAGAACTTTTATTAACGATCTAGTAGGGTATAACAACTGAAACATTTTGCTTTCTTGTAGGATAGGGCCAATGAAGAACTGAAGTATCTTAAGGAAATATCAGATGCCCAGGACAAAAACATTCAGCTACAAAATAAAGTATGTCGAGATTTTTTTTTTAATTTTTTTTTTTGGAATAGTTGGAAGACAAGATTGTATGAAAAACATTTTCCATACAAATAGGTTGAGGATTTAGAGAGAAAATGTAGGCAGCAACAGGAGCAGATTTATGACCTGAAGGAACAGCTGACCCATGTCCAGTCTGAGTTAACTTTGAAAGGCTCACAATTTGAAGGTTGGTTTTTTAATTAGGCTTGCACTGTAGGACTTTTATGCTGGCAAAAATAGTTCTATAAATAGCTTGTCATTGCCTGCTGGCAAAAAATAGTTCTATAAATAGTCTGTCATTGTCTGCTCAATACTAGTCATCTAGCGGCCACCTCACACATTTGTAGAGTTGTTAAAAAGTTAAGGATTTCATGCATGGGCAAAAATCAAACAAAAAAAATAGTTTTTTTTTACAGTAGAAACTTAATTTTATATTTGTGTTACAGAGCGGATCACACAAGAAAAACTACGTCAAAAAGAAGCTATGAGGGATTTAGAACAATACAAACAGAAAGATGTAAGAAAAATCTTTAAAATTGAAGTTCCTTGTTGCATTACATTAAAGATAGTTTGAAGACTAAAGCTAACACATAATGATGAATAAAATGAATCTTGTTTGAAAAGATGGCCCGCATGAAGCAAGAAAGTGAGGAGATGGAAAGGATACTGAGAGATCGCATCTCTAAAATGGAATCCCAGAGACTGGACATGGAGGAGGAGATCAGTCGCCTCAAGTCTGCCAATGTATCCGACAAGTTGAACGCTGAAGAGCAGATTGCATCACTGAAACACAGACTCAAGTCTGAAGAGGTGAGCGCAAACCATTTCATGGAGAAAATTTACTTTATTGGTGCTGAATAGCATCTCCAGATTTTTTTCTTTTCCCTGCTAAATTATTTATTTTTGCAGCCAAAGAGATTTGTATTTATTGTAAGAACTTTTTATCCGTTTGAATCCAGTTTATCTCTGAGATTTTTATTCCAATATTTCTAGTTACTGATTAAACTGGCATGGTGTTATAGTTTTGTCCAGCAATATTTTTATAAAAAAGACATTAATTTTTCCCGTAGGAGCAGCGTCACGTCCAGCTGGAGGAGAAGATCCGAGTGCTGCAGACGTCCAGGGATGAGCTCCACAGCCACTGCAACCAGCAGACCTCCACCATCTCACAACTACAACACAAGAACAGCAACCTGCAGCTGGAGCTTGAGAACATGCGCAGGCAGATGAACGAAGTTAACGAGGTTTGGAGGATTGTTTTTAATTAATTTTCTGTTGGTGTCAAACTTTTTCAGTTAATTAACCTTATTGATGACTGAAGTTAGTGAGACTTCGTTATGGTTTTTTTAAATTAGTTTTTTTGTTAATAAAGTTTAAAATATATGAGGGGCAATATCTTTTAACCTTTTTGAACAGTATTTCCTTTTAACCTACTCAATAAGTCTTTATGAGATTGTTTCTTCTCTCCATTCCCTGATAATTTGAATAAAGGGTGTTATAGTTTTTACCTTTACAGCCTCCAGATTTTAAGTTGTAGAATTTTAACCAGTTGTGTTACAGTGTCTTTTTACCCTGGTATAATAAGACATCATTTTAGTAGCAGTTAAAAAAAAGTTTACACTACAAATAAAAACTTGCATAAATCCCATTGTAACTGAGTAGCTTTGTGTGACCTGTGTAGGAGCTGTCACAGAAGAACAACTACACCATGGCTGAGGTGGGTAAGGTCAAGGCTGAGATGAGCAAGTATCAGAGTAAGCTGGACCAGGAGAGGTCAATCCAGTCAGAGCTGAGGGAAAAACTGGCAAGTGTGGACACTCAGATGTCAGGTAACACTCGCACACTGCTGCCAAAATTATTTATTTTTTGTTAATGAGTTATCTTATTTTATTTACAATTATTTTTAAAGCTAACGAGTACAACTTGATGCATGTTTACAGAACAACTGCTGAAACACAGAAAACAAGTTGAAGAGAAAGATAAAGAGATTGTCATGTTGGAGGAAAAATTAAAGGGCAGAGAATTGGAGCTGGTGCGGCTGAGAGAGGAGGAGGCTCAGAGAGTTCAGGCTCTTCAATCTGCTATATTCAACTATGTTGGGAGTAAACAGGGAACAGCCACTAGGTAAAGCTTAGAGTAAGCAGGGAACAGCCTCTATGTGAAAATGGTGGGAGTAAGCTTGGAACGGCCTCTAGGTGAAAATGGTGGGAGTAAATAGGGAACAGGCACTAGGTGAAAATGGTGGGAGTAAGCAGGGAACAGCCTCTAGGTAAAGTTGAGAGTAAACAGGGAACAGAGTGAAAATGGTGGCTTGGAAAAGACAAATTATTTATTGAGTCTTGTGTAAACCATCACATTTATTTATGAACGTTGTTTAAATCCTAAATACATCATAATCATACTGTATTTATTAGATGAGAAATGTTTTAATTCAATTGATGATTGAAGACCTTGTAGTATATCAAGTGTGAATGTCTGAGAAAAGATTCTGACCTTCAGCATTTGCCAATTTTAATAGAATAATTTAAAGTATTGTACACTGTGCTTAGATATTTTTTAGAATGTATAGCTTACATATGTAGCTAACATAAAAACTATTAGGGAAGTTAAAAATAAAACTATTTACCTTATTAGTTAGATATTTGCTGCTTGATGGCACCTGAATGCAGGTATTTTGATATTTTTTCTTCTATTTATTTCACATGATGTAAGCCTCGTTATATTTATATCCTGATTTATTTGACTTTTTTATCAGAATTGATTTATTTACAAATTTCACTTCAAGTTTTTATAAAATTATCCGTCCAAAATTCTAGTGTGTTCTTGTGGTGTCACGTCTTTAAATTGTTTGTCCTGTTCTAGTTTTAACTCAACCTGTTTGTATGTCACCCTGATATCAACTTTGAACTTTGACCTGTCAGTGAAAAGGTTTGTGGTGCTGTGAGCTGCCAATCTTCTCCAAACAAACTTTCTGTAAGCGCTTGCAAGATCTGAATTTTTAAGAAGTTTTAATTCCTCTGTAGTTTTTAAAATATATATGCTTAAATAAAATGTACAAAGTATTTTATTTACTATAAATTGTAAATATATTCCATATAAAAATGCTCTTGTGAATGTCATATTGTTATTCTGTGTTCACACACACATAAAATGTCATATATCATCCTACGGAGATGTAGCATTAGTTTACGAACAGACTTTCACAGTTCATGTTTCTATTTGGTACATCATATGTCAGTCACTTTAGTCGTAAGATGCCTGTGATATTTATTACATTTTACTAATTTTGATAACCTTGCCTTGTTTTGTTTTCTAAATAATAATTATAAAATGAATCAATTTAACATTGTTGCATTCGTCATTGAAAAATCATTTGGTAGTAACCTTTATGAGCATTAATTAACAGAAAAATTACTTGAAATATATTTTACATAACCATTAGCAATTAGTACAAAATAAATCAGATTAACAGCTTTAAGGTAACCATAGCAGTTATTGGCAACACTAATCAGTTTAATTTGTTTTTCCTGTCAACCATTGCAAGTATTGACCAAGTCTATGACACCATGTATTGTATCAGCTTCGTGCATGTAACAGTACCCTGTGACTAAAGTTTGTGTACAATATGACAAACATGGTGCTCTTGTAGTTTTTGTGTTTTAAAACATTTCTTTCTAAATATATTTTCTGAGCTCGATCTAAGTCCATTTTTCTACATCTATTAGTAAAGGCTAAAAACAGTTTCTAAAAATTATTTAATGCAAAAGAATGTCGTTATACTTTCTGAACCCCACCACTCTCGCCTCCTCCTCATACATCGTCACAATGGTCTGAGCCCCCCGCCCCCAATGAGTGTGACGTGGTTTATGTATGACTGTCTAGATCAGGGGTTCCCAACCCTGTGCCCGCGGGCGCCATGGCGCCCGCCGAACGATTCGTATGTGCCCGCCTCTCACTATTCGACAGAGACAGATTTTTTTTTCATAAACATTATTGAAAGGTTGAAGGGGATGGAAATTGAAAGTTTGAGGGGGGGGGGGGGCAGGGGCGTAGCGAGGGGGGTGCGGACCGCACCGAGTGACACCATTTAGGGGGGTGACACCAAGGCAAAAAATAGCAAAATATATAGAGAAAAACTCGAGGGGGGGGGTGCAAATCGAAAATTTGAAAGTTTGTCCCTGGGAAGGGTCTCTATGCCTCTGGGGGGGGGGGGGGGTTGACACCATTAAGTGCCGCACCGGGTGACACCCGACCTCGCTACGCCACTGAGGGGGGGTGCAAATCGAAAGTTTAAGTGGGGGGGGTGCAAATCGAAAGTTTTGTCCCCGGGCGCCGGGAAGGGTCGCTACGCCTCTGGAAGGAGTTTGTCGATTTAAAATAGGTGGTGCCCGCCTCCATACCGATATTTTAGAATGTGCTCTAGAGTAAAAAAAGGTTGGGAACCCCTGGTCTAGATGAAAGCCATGTTGTCCTTCCTGTCACTTCCTGTCAAAATGGCGCCCAGAGATAATCTCCCTAAAGTTTGGTTTGGGGGTCGTCCACAAATGACGTCACACTCGTAGGGGGAGGGGGGGGTCAGTAATTTTGTGATGGGGGGGGTTCAGATGGTGTGACGTCACACTTTTGCATTATAAAAAAGTAATGTTAGACGATTAATTTTAGACGTTATTTGGCGTATTAGAGAACTGTTTTAATAAATTGTAATAGGAATTGATTAAAATACTCTAGATCTATATAGATAGAGTTCAGACAAGATTTTGGAAAATATCGATGTTTTAAGAAAAATTCAACCAAATTTGAGGGTGGTTGTAGGCTGAGGTGTGACGTCATTTTAGGGGTGGGGGGTCTGGCTTTCTGTGACGGAGGGGAGGGGGGAGGTAAAAATCGTCAAAAAAGCGTGACTTCATTTATGGATGACCCCTTTGGCATCTCTGGCTCCTTGGTCCTAACGCCATCAGCACACTGACCTAGCGATGAAATAGTTGCCTGTGAGGTCGTCTGTTATGCCAGTAATGAAAGAGCTTCCAAACTAACCTGTTAATTTTTTTTTTAACTTTTCTCTGCTCGTAGCGTTTTAATGAAGTTAGCCCTCTACCTCCCAGTATTTCCCCTTAACTCAGCTCGACAAATCACCCAGACCTGGTCTAGGCTAAGACTATCAAATGGTTGGATCTAGCTGGGGGTTAGCAACATCCTTCATGTGAGGTGTGTCTGTGGGGGGGGGGGGGGGGGAGGGAGAGAACGGGAAAACCCACACAAACATGTTTACCATTATCCAAATCCAGATCTGCGTGTACAAATATGATGTGGGGATTTTTTTAAAACCACACGGTAGGGAGATAACAACAAAAAAATTAGATTCACCAACAGCTTGGGTTAAACGAGGCGAGGTGTTTGGCTAGTGCAGTTGTAGTAAACAGCGCTTCATCATATTTATAGGGCCTATATACTTATATATATATATATATATATATATATATATATATATATATATATATATATTATACATATAGGTGTTGGTTGAGTGAAATAGTGCCTTTTTTAACAGTCGCTCCTCCTGCTACTAAAACTTGTCTACGGCCCTCGCCAGAATCTTGAGAACAGAAGCACCAAGCGTCAGATAAGCAATCTATTTTATAAAGTCTGAGGTCAAGGGGTCAACGGTTTCTTCAAGTGCCACAGTAGGCAGACGAGACACTACCAGATCACGGAGTCACACGTCACTTTACGGTCAGATCACGGAGTCACACGTCATGTTCTAGAACATTAGTTCTTTGTGGATCCAGACGGCCCAATGTGTGCTACATTTGGCATTTTAGCTGTTTACTCATGTACTTGGTCTCCATACATCCATACTTTATACACACACACACATACACATATAGTTGCCGATAGGCAGTGCTGTATCACCGTGTTACACTGCGTGTCTCTCATTAGAATCTTAGAAAGATGTGAATCTTTTAGTTGTGGCGTAACAGCTGTACCAGATGATTGGGTCACCATGTTCAAGGTCACAGCACAAGGTGACTCACGAGATGAATTGTGTCTTGTAGTGGAGCACGACACTGATAAAATTGTGTCTTGTAGTGGAGCACGACACGCAGATAAAATTGTGTCTTGTAGTGGAGCACGAAACACAGATAAAATTGTGTCTTGTAGTGGAGCACGACACGCAGATAAAATTGTGTCTTGTAGTGGAGCACGACACAGATAAAATTGTGTCTTGTAGTGGAGCACGACACAGATAAAATTGTGTCTTGTAGTGGAGCACGACACAGATAAAATTATGTCTTGTAGTGGAGCACGACACGCAGATAAAATTGTGTCTTGTAGTGGAGCACGACACGCAGATAAAATTGTGTCTTGTTAAATTAATTAAGAACCTTTTGGTACCAACCCTTACTTAAATGTTAACACACCTTACATAGTGCTGCTACCTCACATCATATAGTACGACCCAGAGGCGTTGAGAGTGACACCATTTATGGGGGTGACACCAAGGCAAAAAATAGCAAAATATATGCAGAAAAACGATAATTAAGTGATTAATTAGAGTTTTAAATAGTCTTTTAAGTGCAAATTTGACAAATACCGACAAGGGGGAGGGTGACACCATGACGTAAACCTGCTAATAATAGAGAAAACATGCTACATCAAGCTGTATTTATAAACGACTATAGATAAAATGGTTAGTATTTTCTGAGCATAGTTTAAAGCAATCGGGGGGGGGGGGGGGGGGAGTGGGAAGTTACATTAACTCCACGTTGCAAGATATGCGTGAGGTAAACGGTTTGGTTGAGAATCGTAATAACTTATGTGTAACATTAACAACATCTACAAAAAATGTGAATACATATATACATCCGTATATACATACTTAAATACACACACACATATATATAAATGTATATATATATATATATATATATATATATATATATATATATATATATATATATATAGGGGTCGGGTGCCCAAAGGGCACTTCCCGGCGCCGCAGGCACTTCATTTTTGGCAGGCTCCTTCCTTGGGGCAATAGTACACAGGGCCGGTTCTGGTTGGCCGCAAAGTCCACGAAGAGAGGGTTAAAACCGACGACCGGCGCCTTAATTTGAGCTATATTACAAAAAAACTTTACGAACCCCCCCCCCCCCCCCTCCCCCCTCTTGATATTTTGTGAAGTTGTAGAAAAACACTCAGGGGTGCCTGAAAAAAAAAACTCTTCATATCCGGGAAAGTTCTGCAAAGTGGTCAAAACTGAGCAGTCGTATTTCCCTATATAATCTTTGTAATTTATGGAAAAAACAGAAGGTAATTTTAACACAGATTTTAGGGCACTAACCGTCAATACATCTAGCTATGAGATATATAAATAAATAAAATGACGAACGATCTCCCTATTTTTTGCGGTATTAGACCAACCCTGGAGGGTAACAAAAATAAAAAGCATTATTCCCATCGGAAAAAAAACCCTTAGGACAAGGGTCGGCAACCTGCAGCTCGCGAGCCGCATGCGGCTCTTTTGATGTCAAGATGCGACTCTTCAGCTCTTTGTACAAATATTAATAGTTATACTATTTCATTTTCAAAACTCATTTTAAAAATTATACTGTAAAGAAACACAAGTTTAAACAGAATAAAAACACTAATCAGAGAACAATGAGAATAGGTGGAGTAGAGAGTACACGGACAGCTGACAGCCGCTTGGGCACCAGGCCCAGCCCCACAGCCGTGCTGTAGCCAGCCCCTTGGTGGCTATTCCATGCTTGCCACTGCAGAAGTGCAAACTTTTTCGGATATCGTTAAATGGGGAATGTTATTTTATTCAGAATGCATTTCCCTTTCCGTCAGTAATAATTAATTTGACAGGAGTGACGTAGTGTTTTAGTTATTAGCTTCCTACTGTTGAGCCGGATACAGGACGGTGGGGTACGAGTTTACCCTGCGTTCAGTGGGGTGGAAGATAAGCCTGGTGAGAACCAAAGGACAGAAGTGACCGATACACGGTAATCAAATCTATATCCAAACCAGTTAGTTGGAGTTTGCCGTGTTGGGCCTGCCTGGCTAATGGGAGGCACCTCCTGAGCCGGTGATGTCAGTAAAGAAAGAAAAAAAAGTTAACTGCTTCTAAAATGGATTGGGATAGTCCTATAGTTATTTTTTATGACTAATTTCATTATTCTGGCGAATCAAGTGTATGTTTTTACATGAATAAATATTATTTCAAATTTAAAGCTATTTATTTTTTTAAAAAATCAAAGTTATTTACCTAATCCTAATCAAATATTAAAATAAAAACGTTGGTGGCTCTATGAAAACTAGGAAATTTTGTAAATTGTAGCTTTTGTCGCTTCCGTCTCAAAAGTTTGCCGACCCCTGCATTAGGGTCGTTAGATTTGTCCAGATGCCGTATTTTCTTATATAAACAATTGTTTGGGAAAAAGTAAATAATACGTTATTTGGTATATGTACAGGGGAGGTAGCCTTTTAAAGTAATAATTTTTAAAGAAATTTTTTTACTATTTTAAAGAAAAAACAAAAATCACAAAGTATAGGATTCGTTTTTTAGTACAGGTAGCTGCCTAAGTTTCAGGTAAATCTTTTAGTACAGGTAGCTGTGTAAGTTTCAGGTAAATCTTTTAGTACAGGTAGCCGCCTAAGTTTCAGGTAAATCTTTTAATACAGGTAGCTGTGTAAGTTTCAGGAAAATCTTTTAGTACAGGTAGCCGTGTAAGTTTCAGGTAAATCTTTTAGTACAGGTAGCTGCGTAATTTTCAGGTAAATCTATGGCTTGACAGAGGCCTTTAGGCCATCATTTATTTTTAGCCATGTAAGCATGTCGGCTAATCAATACCTTGTTATCTTTCTAATGAACAGATCGTACTGTAAATCCCCTTCATTTTTCTAATGAACAAATCGTACCGTAAATCCCCTTTACCATTCAAATGAAAACAATTGTACTGTAAATACCCTGCATCTTTTCAACTAACAAATCTTACTGTTAATACCCTAGTATCGTAATGTAATGCCCTTCGCTATTTGAATGAATACATTATCACTGTACCGTAAAGCCCTTTCACGACTAGTTTAACATTCAGTTCACAAACAGGATGTTCACTACATTTCGCCGAACGGATATTCACAATCATTAAAGTAATTAGGTCTTTATCTAATTAACAGATAGGGCGAGCCGCCTGAACACCAGCCGGAGAGCAGGGTCAGCAGATGCGAGGAAAACAATCCCGTATAAATTGTCTCGCTAGCTCGGCTCTCTCCAGTCTTTCACCATGAGGCGCTGGTCGAGTGGTGAGACCACTGGTCTGCTGGCCACTCTATGTGGCCTGCTCGCCTTCGTACATGCTGGAGTTATGTTGGTAAATATCGTTTTTTTTATTAATTTTGTCTGGGTTGTGTGATAGTTTATTGTAATCGATGTTCTAAGTTGTGTGTGTTAGAGCATAATTCGTGTAACTGGAACTAAAAAAGTTGTGTAGCTGGAACTAAAACGTGTGTAACTGGAACTAAAAGTTGTGTAACTGGAACTAAAAGTTGTGTAACTGGAACTAAAAGTTGTGTAACTGGAACTAAAAGTTGTGTAACTGGAACTAAAAGTTGTGTAACTGGACGGTGCTGACATTCCACAGAACTGCAGCCAGCCTGCAAATGACCCCAGGACAATCTACGACTTCACTCTGATGGACGTCCACAAGGTCAAGAATATCAGCCTCAGTGACTACCGAGGCAAGGTAAAGGTCATGTTTTATTGTCCTTGGAACAAAGCGCCCACCCTAACTGTTTTTAACTTTTTACTGTATTTGGGTGTCTTAAACGTTAGATTAGAGGCATGACTCCCATGCACTAAACTCAGCATATTCATTGAGGGTCCTAATTGAGGAAACTAACGAATGACCTGAAGTAAAAACTATGCAGCCGAGATTTTGTACTGTGTGGCTATTGTATGGGTGTTGACAGTTTTTGTCGCTTGTCTACTAGGTGGTGCTGATTGTGAACGTGGCCACCTACTGAGGCCTGACCCACCATTACTTCGGAATGAATGCACTCAATTCCAAGTATGGCGGCCAGGACTTTGTCGTCCTCGGTTTCCCGTGTAATCTTTTCAACAAGGTTAGTTGCAGCTTGACTGTATAACAAAACATTAAAGGTCATCGCTAAAAAAAATTTCAAAGAGCTTTCATCCAATGCCCTGCTCCAATCCACCCATATCCATGCCACCCATCTATCTGTACCCCATTTCTCTCCACCCATCTATCTGCCCCCATCCACCCATCCACCCATCTCTCCACCCATCCACCCATCCACCCAGTTTGACGAAGTCTCATGCCATCTGTTTCAGCAAGAGCCAGGAGCCAACGGTACAGAAATCATGAACGGGGTCAAGTACGTTCGCCCGGGGGGTGGTTTCGTCCCCAACTTCCAGATCTTCGAGAAGATAGACGTCAATGGGCCACAGGAGCACCCGCTGTTTACATACCTAAAGGTGGGTAACCCGCTTTTTACATACCTAAAGGTGGGTAACCCGCTGTTTACATACCTAAAGGTGGGTCCCAGGAGCACCCGCTGTTTACATACCTAAAGGTGGGTCTTCAACCCGATGTTTACATACCTAAAGGTGGATCTTTAACCCGATGTTTACATACCTAAAGATGGGTCCACAACCCGCTGTTTACATACCTAAAGATGGGTCCACAACCCGCTGTTTACATACCTAAAGGTGGGTCCACAGGAGCACCCGCTGTTTACATACCTAAAGGTGGGTCCACAACCCGCTGTTTACATACCTAAAGATGGGTCCACAACCCGCTGTTTACATACCTAAAGATAAGTCCACAACCCGCTGTTTACATACCTAAAGGTGGGTCCACAACCCGCTGTTTACATACCTAAAGGTGGGTCCACAACCCGCTGTTTACATACCTAAAGGTGGGTCCACAACATTCTGTTTACATACCTAAAGGTGGGTCCACAACCCGCTGTTTACATACCTAAAGGTGGGTCCACAACCCGCTGTTTACATACCTAAAGGTGGGTCCACAACCCGCTGTTTACATACATAAAGGTGGGTCCACAACCCGCTGTTTACATACCTTAAGGTGGGTCCACAACCCGCTGTTTACATTCCTAAAGGTGGGGCGTTCGACCCGTTACGCTATTAAAAACGTCACACATTTGCACATCTGTTAGTTTCGTGTAAAAACAGACATGTCTTTTTGTCTTCAACCCTTACTGAACTGTAAACATCATGGCGCCTGCTTTGATAAACTAAAAAGTCGTGTTATATCCCCTATCCTAAATTATTCACAGATATTTTTAGCTGTAACTATAATTTTACATAATCACACTACAACTTTTAATAACCTTCGACGTGTGTGAGGGTGACATAGCGACATTTGACGACGTCGCTAGGATGACATTTGTTTGTTTCATCTGGAATTTTTAATAAAATGGTGTGAGGCTAATGAAAACTTCTGCTGTCGCTGGTTGTCAAACGACAAGTTGGGCGAAACCCGTAGGGCACAAAATCAATAAATGTAAGAAGACAGTCAAATCATGGTGCCCATAATCAAGACAGCCCACATAAAAACTAAGTAAAGCTTGACTGACTCATTCAATTTTTATCTTGCCTCGTTTGTACTAGTTTGTTTTCACCCCTAAGATTTCCTGCGAAGTGGGCCTCGGTTTTTCTTATTAATTTTTTTAAAGCCTCACTTTAGACATCTTTTAATTATTTATCTTTAAAAATAAACCCGTTATCTTCTTAACAAATGCATTATTCACACAGCCTTTGTAAACAGCCTATCATTATTCACACAAACTTTGTAAACAGCCTATCATTATTCACAAAAACTTTGTAAACAGCCTATCATTATTCACACAAACTTTGTAAACAGCCTATCATTATTCACACAGCCTTTGTAAACAGCCACCATTATTCACACAAACTTTGTAAACAGCCTTTTTTATGTTCGAGATTTTTTAAAATACATTTTAGTCACAGGTTGAAACTTTAGCCTATTAGATTTGTGAGGAAATCTTTCAGAAGACCACTTAAGATTTTAGTGTTCATACGGTCGAAACAAGGCAACGAGATTAAACAAAAACAAGATGGTCGTCAAATTGTTCATTTCTAGTAATCAATTGCCATGTCACAACAAAAAGAAACAACAAAACATCACAGGAGTCTCCATACCTGACGACATGCTTGACCCTTTCGCCATCACCAAACAATAACCGTATGGGTATACCGTATCTAAAGGCGTGGGTCGCTTTATCATCATTCATGTAGGGCCCTTATGGCTTAATGGGATATGCGCGGCAAAAAACCACAAAATTTCTTGTTTTTCGTCATGATGGGTTTCTTGCACTTTTGGATACTTTGTCCATTTTTGTATAAAGAAAATAATAACTTTAAAGAGAAAAAAAAATTTAGGTGTTTAAATCACCATTTTTATGACCCTATTAATGAAAAAATAATCAATGTTTCCCTTTTTTTTGCTGTTTAATACTAACTTTCATATGCCAAACGCGATAAAAGTATTAAAAAGGCTTTAGATATTAAATTGTAATAATTATCATTATTTTTTTTTTTAAACCCACGTTTTCTGATTGAACTAAAAAGTAGAAATCGCGTGCACGCTCCTTTATGATTTTTCATTTGTTTTTCAGTAAGCCAGAAGAGGGAAAGTACCGAACCTTGTTTTTATCAAATTACAATTACTAGGTTATGTCCCTTTTTTCTACAAATCAATAGGCGTCTAAAATGATCAATACATTTTTTCTATGGATCAATTTAGTAATAATAATAATTGAATATTGTATTGTCATTGGAAACAAAGATTCCCTAAAAATTTCAGCGCGCTAACTAACTGGGAAGTGCCCGAAATTTCGATCGTAAGATTTGATGGAAAGACAAACAAACAGACGCGAAAACAAGTTAAAGAAAACGTGGGGAAAAAATAGGGGAAAAAAGCGCATATCCCCTTAAGGGGGCAGTATCACCCAGACTAGGGGAGGGAAACAAAAACTATCACCAAAAAAAAACTATTTGACATACACATGTCAAATTTTTACAGCAATAGTAACGTTTCTTCTGCTATAATACAGTATATAAATTGTAGGGTATATGTATGGCAATAAATTGTCAAAAAATTATTTTGTTAATATTTTATCACATTTTTAATTTTTGGTAAACATTTTTTCGAAACCATAAGTAAAGTACTTAAAATTTGGTATAAATCTTCCTTGCGTCATTAGCTACGTCTGGGACTAAGATAATAGTATTCTATTGAGAGATA
Source organism: Physella acuta (assembly GCF_028476545.2). Classification (NCBI taxonomy): domain Eukaryota; kingdom Metazoa; phylum Mollusca; class Gastropoda; family Physidae; genus Physella; species Physella acuta. Next base: position 493,666 of record NW_026732496.1, read on the forward strand.
AATTTTTTAGGAAATTTCAAAGTTTAATTATTTTGGTCTGACTTTGAAAAATTCTAAAATTTTCAAAATCAGTCACAATGGATATCTCCTAGCCCCGGACATAGGCAACCCTGTTATGCATCTCCCAGAGTATTTTCGGGAGGAAGGGCCTAAATGTTGGAAAACCGCAGCCAAAAATTACTTAGTAAACATTTTTAGGTAAAATTATTTATAAAAAATGTTTGCATCATACGTTAACTTTCTTTTACGTGCTGTATTATAGCTCCTTGCTATTTACTATTATGGTAAAAGATTTATGTGTGTATGTATAATAGTTTTTTTTTGGCAAATTTTTTCGTCAATTTTCAAATTTCTGGGTGATACTGCCCCCTTAAGGAGCAAGGGGACGCAACCACGGGTAAAAATTTCGGTATCAAGATTCCACTTGCGACGTATGAAGGATTAAGCACGACGGATAAGTAAAGTTTGTAAGACAGACCAACTTGTTGGCCTGAGACTATTTTCTTCTAATTCCAGAGCAACTGCCCGCCCACCACGACGACCTTTAACCCCTCCCTGCTCTTCTACTCGCCCATCAAGGCTGGTGACGTGGCCTGGAACTGGGAGACCTTCCTGATTGGCTTTGACGGTAAAGTGGTCAAACGGGCGCCGCCCGCCACTGACCCCGACAAGCTGGAGGCAGACATTACGTCAGAGCTGACCCGAGCCGCGTCCACCTCCGTTGTCGGTTAGGTGGAAGATTCCTGGAGTTTTCTTTTTGGTTGGATTGGTCTAAGGGGTCCAAGATTTTTCTAGGGCAATTGGTCTAAGGGGTCCAAGATTTTTCTAGGGCAATTGGTCTAAGGCGTCTTAAACTTCTTGATTTATTTGTCGAAGAATTTCACATTCTCTCCTCACATTCTCTCCTCACATTCTCTCCTCACATTCTCTCCTCACATTCTCTCCTCACATTCTCTCCTCACATTCTCTCCTCACATTCTCTCCTCACATTCTCTCCTCACATTCTCTCCTCACATTCTCTCCTCACATTATCTCCTCACATTATCTCCTCACATTATCTCCTCACATTCTCTCCTCACATTCTTTCCTCACATTCTCTCCTCACATTATCTCCTCACATTTTCTCCTCACATTCTCTCCTCACATTCTCTCCTCACATTATCTCCTCACATTATCTCCTCACATTATCTCCTCACATTCTCTCCTCACATTCTCTCCTCACATTCTCTCCTCACATTCTCTCCTCACATTCTCTCCTCACATTCTCTCCTCACATTCTCTCCTCACATTCTCTCTTCACATTCTCTCCTCACATTCTCTCCTCACATTATCTCCTCACATTATCTCCTCACATTCTCTCCTCACATTCTCTCCTCACATTCTCTCCTCACATTCTCTCCTCACATTCTCTCCTCACATTCTCTCCTCACATTCTCTCCTCACATTCTCTCCTCACATTCTCTCCTCACATTCTCTCCTCACATTCTCTTCAGTGTGCCGTATGATCTGAATTTATTTTGTTTTTAAAGTTGTTTTTTTTTTCTGCGCTTGTAAATTATATGTTGAACTGAACATGTTAATGCCTATTTAACAAAATGAAATTGGCTTAGGAAAAAATTGAACCCGAGGACAGATAGCTGGTAATTGTTTATCTAATGAGCGAAATGACCAAAAGGAAGCTACTCGAATCTGCTATTTAACCAATATTTTTTTCAAAATTTTCAAATATTTTTCTTTCTTTTTTCTAAACTTTTTTGTGAACGAACATTTGTAATTAAATTTGTTCACTGTAGGCGTGATATTCTATGATTGACAGTACAAAATTGTGATCGAAGTGGTGTGTATTCTAATTAGCATAAGCACATCATGTTAAAATGTCTTCCAAGAAGTGACAAGAGCTATATCTGAGCACAATTTGTGTGTATCGTTGGATTAGCAAAGGAGAATGACGTGCTGTCTGTAAACAGTCATTTCTGACTGACAGACTGCACCGATACACTACCGACGTCACGTGACTTGTGCATTCGTCACGTGGCTGACGTAATGACCTTTCAACCTAAAGGTACCGGTACCCACAAATTGTTAGTAAAGATTAAATAGCACGGAGCATAGACTAAAGGAAAGCTGTGAATTTCTTAAAAAGTTGTTTTATCCTAGCACTGGTAGAGGAAAACTCATAATTAAATTACAGCTGTTTTTTTGCTTAAAATAATAGAGTTTCGTGTTTTGCCGTGTAGACTGTATTGTATGCCTATATTTTATTCTATCAATAAAAGATTGATTTTTTTAATGCATATGTTGTGTTTAATTTGTGAATGTACACATATTTTTTTTAACAAGATGTTACTGAAAATATTAGGGTTGGCATTAGGTAACATGTGTGTGTGCGTGGTGAGGGGAGGGGGGGGGGGGGTATCATCACATTTTTAAAAAAAATTAAGTATTAGGTATAGGGCATCAAAGGCAGGCCACACTAGGCCTCAAGTGCTCTAGCTACACCAGTGGGGTAGCGAGGGGGGGGGGTGCGGACCGCACCGGGTGACACCATTTAGCGGGGTGATACCAAGGCAAAAAATAGCAAAATATATAAATCCACTTAATTAAGTGATTAATTTGGGTGTTAAAAAGTCTTTTAAGAGCAAATTTGAAAAATCCCGACAAGGGTGGTAGGGGAGGGTGCAAATCGAAAGTTTGAGGGGGGGTGCAAATCGAAATTTGAAAGTTTGTCCCCGGGCGCCGGCAAGGGTCGCTACGCCTCGGGGCGTGTGACATCATTAAGTGCCGCACCGGGTGACACCCGACCTCGCTACGCCACTGAGCTACGCCATTTGTCTACCCCGGTCTGAGAGAGGAAAGGATTTAAAGATTGACCAAGGGAAACAACCCGAATCAAAGTTTTGTGACGTCCTTGTCTTGGTCGAATAGTGTTAGGTCCCAAAGAAAGACATCTCTAGAAAATAAGACAGGATCTCTCTCTCTCTCTCTCTCTCTCTCTCTCTCTATATATATATATATATATATATATATATATATATATATATATATATATATATATATATATATATATATATATATATATATAATTCTCTTCATGGAGGGACCATGCGGGACACCACCACGTAAGCACGCCAACCATCCTCCTCCCTCGCTCTCCAGGCATGCTCAACAGACCATATCGCCCCCCCCCCCCCCACCAGTCTGGTGAGCTGTTTACAATCGTCGAGCCGGGTCGAATCAGTGACGGCCATTAGGGCCAGATAATTTAGTTTTTAAACGATTTTAAACTTAGGGGAGGTATTAACAAGTTCTGCTAGATCTTTTCATTGTCGTCTGTAAACTGTCGTCATGGACGTCTGTTTTCACGGAGGAGGGGGTGGGTGGGTGGGAGGAGTGGAAAGTGAGGGTGAAGATAATCGTCCTTCACGAGCTACTGATAGTGTTTTAAAGCAAAATATTTTCTGTCGCAGCATTGGTAGTGTCGAATTCACAAATTATGAATTACTGAAAAAATAGCGGCGTAGGTATGCTACGTCGCAAGTCAGCTCGTTAAATTTAAACTTTCAAAAAAAAAAATGTTTACAATCTTACCTGGCTACCTAACGCCTTTTCTAATTAACAGATCGAGCAAGCCGCCTGAACACCAGCCGGAGAGCAGGGTCAGCAGATGTGAGGAAAACAATCCCGTATAAATTGTCTCGCTAGCTCGGCTCTCTCCAGTCTTTCACCATGAGGCGCTGGTCTAGTGGTGAGACCACTGGTCTCCTGGCTACTCTATGTGGCCTGCTCGCCTTCGTACATGCTGGAGTTATGTTGGTAAATAGCGTTTTTTTATTAATTTTGTCTGGGTTGTGTGATAGTTTATTGTAATCGATGTTCTAAGTTTTGTAACTGGAACTAAAAGTTGTATAACTGGAACTAAGAGTTGTGTAACTGGAACTAAAAGTTGTGTAACTGGAACTAAAAGTTGTGTAACTGGAACTAAAAGTTGTATAACTGGAACTAAAAGTTGTGTAACTGGAACCAAAAGTTGTGTGTGTTTGAGCGTAATTTGTGTAACTGGAACTAAACGTTGTGTAACTGGAACTAAAAGTTGTATAACTGGAACTAAAAGTTGTGTAACTGGAACTAAAAGTTGTATAACTGGAACTAAAAGTTGTGTAACTGGAACTAAAAGTTGTATAACTGGAACTAAAAGTTGTGTAACTGGAACCAAAAGTTGTGTGTGTTTGAGCGTAATTTGTGTAACTGGAACTAAACGTTGTGCAACTGGAACTAAAAGTTGTGTAACTGGAATTTAAAGTTGTGTAACTGGAACTAAAGTTGTGTAACTGGAACTAAAAGTTGTGTAACTGGAACTAAAAGTTGTGTGACAGGAACTAAAAGTTGTGTAACGGTAACTGGAACTAAAAGTTGTGTAACTGGAACTAAAAGTTGTGTAACGGTAACTGGAACTAAAAGTTGTGTAACTGGAACTAAAAGTTGTGTGACAGGAACTAAAAGTTGTGCAACTGGAACTAAAAGTTGTGTAACTTGAACTAAAAGTTGTGTAACTGGAACTAAAAGTTGTGTAACTTGAACTAAAAGTTGTGTAACTTGAACTAAAAGTTGTGTAACTGGAACTAAAAGTTGTGTAACTAAAACTAAAAGTTGTGTAACTGGAACTAAAAGTTGTGTAACTGGAACTAAAAGTTGTGTAACTTGAACTAAAAGTTGTGTAACTGGAACTAAAAGTTGTGTAACTGGACGGTGCTGACATTCCACAGAACTGCAACCAGCCTGCAAATGACCCCAGGACAATCTACGACTTCACTCTGATGGACGTCCACAAGGCCAAGAACATCAGCCTCAGTGACTACCGAGGCAAGGTAAAGGTCATGTTTTATTGTCCTTGGAACAAAGCGCCCACCCTAACTATTTTTAACTTTTTACTGTATTTGGGTGTCTAAAACGTTAGATTAGAGGCATGACTCCCATGCACTAAACTCATCATATTCATTGAGGGTCCTAATTGAGAAAACTAACGAATGACCTGAAGTAAAAACTATGCAGCCGAGAGTTTGTACTGTGTGGCTGTTGTATGGCTGTTGACAGTTTTTCTCGCTTGTCTACTAGGTGGTGCTGATTGTGAACGTGGCCACCTACTGAGGCCTGACCCACCATTACTTCGGAATGAATGCACTCAATTCCAAGTATGGCGGCCAGGGCTTTGTCGTCCTCGGTTTCCCGTGTAATCTTTTCAACAAGGTTGGTTGGAGCTTGACTGTTTAACAAAACATTAAGGGTCATCACTTACAATTTTTTTCAAAGAGGTTTCTCCCAAAGCCCTGCTTCAATCCACCCATATCCATGCCACCCATCTATCTGCACCCCATTTCTCTCCACCAATCTCTCTCAACCCATCTATCTGCCCCATCCACCCATCCCTCTCCACCAATCCACCCATCTCTCCACCCATCCACCCTCCTCTCCACCAATCGATCCATCTCTCCACCCATCCCTCTCCACCAATCCACCCATCTATCTGCCCCATCCACCCTTCTCTCCACCAATCCACCCATCTCTCCACCAATCCACCCTTCTCTCCACCTATCCATCCATCTCACCACCCATCCCTCTCCACCAATCCACCCATCTCTCCACCCATCCATCCATCTTTCCATCCATCTCTCCACCCATCCCTCTCCACCAATCCACCCATCTATCTGCCCCATCCACCCTTCTCTCCACCAATCGATCCATCTCACCACCCATCCCTCTCCACCAATCCACCCATCTCTCCACCAATCCACCCTTCTCTCCACCTATCCATCCATCTTACCACCCATCCCTCTCCACCAATCCATCCATCTTTCCATCCATCTCACCACCCATCCCTCTCCACCAATCCACCCATCTCTCCACCAATCCACTTATCTCTCCACCCATCCACCCATTTCTCCACTCATCTCTCCACCCATCCACCCATCTCTCCACCCATCCACCCAGCTTGACGAAGTCTCATACCATCTGTTTCAGCAAGAGCCAGGAGCCAACGGTACAGAAATCATGAACGGGGTCAAGTACGTTCGCCCGGGGGGTGGTTTCGTCCCCAACTTCCAGATCTTCGAGAAGATAGACGTCAATGGGCCACAGGAGCACCCGCTGTTTACATACCTAAAGGTGGGTCCACAACCCGCTGTTTACATACCTAAAGGTGGGTCCACAACATTCTGTTTACATACCTAAAGGTGGGTCCCAGGAGCACCCGCTGCTTACATACCTAAAGGTGGGTCCACAACCCGCTGTTTACATACCTAAAGGTGGGTCTACAACCCGCTGTTTACATACCTAAAGGTGGGTCCACAACCCGCTGTTTACATACCTAAAGGTTTTTCTACAACCCAATGTTTACATACCTAAAGGTGGATCTTTAACCCGATGTTTACATACCTAAAGTTGGGTGCTGGGGGGGGGGGTGTAATCACTATTTTAATTCACCTGGTTATCAAAAGGAGGAACTGCTGGAACTGGAACGCTAATAATTGGACATCAATTTGTTTCGTGTAAAAACAGACATGACTTTTTGTCTTTAACCCTTGCTGAACTGTAAACATCATGACGCCTGCCTTGATAAACTAAAAACTCGTGTTATCTCCCATACCCTAAATTATTCCCAGATATTTTTAGCTGTAACTATAATTTTACATAATCACACTACAACTTTTAATAAACTTCACCTAAGAGAGCGACAGGTCTTGGGTTAAACTATTTTAAATTAAGACAGTAAAACAGCACACAATGGGACATCTACTAAATCGCGAACTTTACAGGAAACAGCGCATCTTGAGACGGCAGAAGACTAGCGCATCGCTCAGCTCATGGCCAAAACATCTGGCCAAAACAGCTCGTTTAAATTATTGCCAAAACATCTGTTAACAGAATAATAGGGCTCATCTGTTGAAGTTTTTAATGATTTAATATTGATCCCTGGTTCAGTGTCAACAACTTTATTTCAAACCATCACAGATGTTCATGGGAACTGTGTACAAAATTAATTTAAACTACCTGATCCAGAGGGAGGGGGGGATGACTTCCAAAAATCCAGATATAAAGTAGGGTCGGTTTTACAAATCAAATTTGGAGCAAGATGGGACAGATAATTGAATCTTTATTTAAAGGCTGGAATCTTGTCAAAACTGGTGACAACTGGTGATCCATAGTAATATTTAACGACTGTGTGTGAGGGTGACGTGACATTTATCGACGTGTGTGAGGGTGACATAGTGACATTTGACGACGTGTGTGAAGGTGACAAAGTGACATTTGACGACGTGTGCGAGGGTGCCATTTGTTTGTTTCATCTGGAATTTTTAATAAAATGGGGAGTGAGGCTGATGAAAACTTCTGCTGTCGCTGGCTGTGAAACGACAAGTTGGGCGAAACCCGTAGGGCACAAAATCAATAAATTTAAGAGGACAGTCAAATCATGGTGCCCATAATCAAGACAGCGCACATAAAAACTAAGTAAAGCTTGACTGACTCATTCAATTTTTATCTTGCCTCGTTTGTACTAGTTTGTTTTCACCCCTAAGATTTCCTGCGAAGTGGGCCTCGGTGTTTTTATTAATTTTTACTTTCTCGTATATATGAAGAATAGAGAAAGTATTGTAATCGTGCAAAAAAAAAAACGAGATTTTTACAAATCTCGACGTTTTACACCTCACTGATACGGAAAAACATAATTTTGCAATCTTGTCCGTATGTCTGTGTGTCTGTGTGTGTGTGTGTCTGTCTGTCTGTCTGTCTGTCCGTGTGTAAACACGATTACTTGAGAACCGTTACAGCTAGGTTGATGAAATTTCATATATAAGTATTTTATCAAAATCGTAGATCCGTATCAACTTTTGAGCGATTTCCGATAACCGGAAGTGGTACTTTTCCTACTTTGAATTTTTCAAAAGCCTATAATTTGAGTACTATTTCAGATAGATAAATGAAATTTCACATGTAAGTAAAAGATCTAATTCTCTACCTTCTGTTAAATTTTGAGTAATTTCCGTTGACTGGAAGTAGTACTTTACGCTACTTCTGATTTCTCAAAAAACTAATGTAAATTTTAAAAGTACTAATAATATTGCGCACTATTATGCGCTTTTTTATTTGGCGTTCACTTGGTGTGCAATTAATTTGTCTACGAGATTTTATTCTATTTTTAAAACTTTAAGTATTTAAAATGGATTAAAAATCATGTCTATAGCCCGAGTTCCCATCCCCTGTTATTTTATATAAGAATATTCGAGAAAGTTTAAGGAAGATCACTCCCGGTTTATTTTTTAAAGCCTCACTTTAGACATCTTTTAATTATTTATCTTTAAAAATAAACCCGTTATCTTCTTTACAAATGCATTATTCACACATCCTTGGTAAACAACCTATCATTATTCACACAAACTTTGTAAACAACCTATCATTATTCACACAAACTTTGTAAACAACCTATCATTATTCACACAAACTTTGTAAACAGCCTATCATTATTCACACAAACTTTGTAAACACCCTTCAACTGTAGACAATCAGGAGAAACTAGATTTTTTTTCTAGGTTGTCGAGTCATTGTTAGATTAGAAACAGTTTTTTTTTTTATGTTCGAGATTTTTAAAAATACTTTTTTAATCACAAGTTGAAACTTTAGCCTATTAGATTTGTGAGGAAATCTTTCAGAAGACCACTTAGGATGTTAGTGTTCATACGGTCGAAATAGGGCCACGAGATTAAACAAAACAAAAAAAACAAGATGGTCGTCAAATTGTCAATTTCTAGTAATCAATTGCCATGTCACAACAAAAAGAAACAACAAAACATAACAGGAGTCTCCATACCTGACGACATGCTTGACCCTTTCGCCATCACCAAACATTAACCGTATGGGTATACCGTATCTAAAAGCATGGGTCGCTTTATCATCATTCACGTAGGGCCCGCTTAAGGAGCAAGGGGACGCAACCACTGGTAAAATTTCGGTCGCAAGATTTAACTTGCGACATATGAAGGATTAAGCAAGACGGATAAGTAAAGTTTGTAAGACAGACCGACTTGTTGGCCTGAGACTGTTTTCTTCTAATTCCAGAGCAACTGCCCGCCCACCAGGACGACCTTTGACCCCTCCCTGCTCTTCTACTCGCCCATCAAGGCTGGTGACGTGGGCTGGAACTGGGAGACCTTCCTGATTGGCTTTGACGGTAAAGTGGTCAAACGGGCGCCGCCCGCCACTGACCCCGACAAGCTGGAGGCAGACATTACGTCAGAGCTGACCCGAGCCGCGTCCACCTCAGTTGTCGGCTAGATGGAAGATTCCTGGAGTTTCCTTTTTGGTTGGATTGGTCTAAGGGGTCCAAGATTTTTCTAGGGTAATTGGTCTAAGGGGTCCAAGATTTTTCTAGGGCAATTGGTCTAAGGGGTCCAAGATTTTTCTAGGGCAATTGGTCTAAGGGGTCCAAGATTTTTCTAGGGTAATTGGTCTAAGGGGTCCAAGATTTTTCTAGGGCAATTGGTCTAAGGGGTCCAAGATTTTTCTAGGGTAATTGGTCTAAGGGGTCCAAGATTTTTCTAGGGTAATTGGTCTAAGGGGTCCAAGATTTTTCTAGGGTAATTTGGTCTAAGGGGTCCAAGATTTTTCTAGGGTAATTTGGTCTAAGGGGTCCAAGATTTTTCTAGGGTAATTTGGTCTAAGAGGTCCAAGATTTTTCTAGGGTGATTAGTCTAAGGGGTCCAAGATTTTTCTAGGGTAATTTGGTCTAAGGGGTCCAAGATTTTTCTAGGGTAATTTGGTCTAAGAGGTCCAAGATTTTTCTAGGGTAATTTGGTCTAAGAGGTCCAAGATTTTTCTAGGGTGATTAGTCTAAGGGGTCCAAGATTTTTCTAGGGTAATTAGTCTTAAGTGTCTAAAGTTTCTTGATTAATTTGTCGAAGGAGTTCACATTCTCTCCTCACATTCTCCCCTCACATTCTCTCCTCACATTCTCTCCTCACATTCTCCCCTCACATTCTCCCCTCACATTCTCTCCTCACATTCTCTCCTCACATTCTCTCCTCACATTCTCTCCTCACATTCTCTCCTCACATTCTCTCCTCACATTCTCTCCTCACATTCTCTCCTCACATTCTCTCCTCACATTCTCTCCTCACATTCTCTCCTCACATTCTCTCCTCACATTCTCTCCTCACATTCTCTCCTCACATTCTCTCCTCACATTCTCTCCTTACATTCTCTTCAGTGTGCCGTATGATCTGAATTTATTTTGTTTTTAAAGTTTTTTTTTTCTGCGCTTGTAAATTATCTGTTGAACTGAACATGTTAATGCCTATTTAACAAAATGAAATTGGCTTAGGAAAAAATTGAACCCGAGGACAGCTAGCCGGTAATTTGTTATCTAATGAGCGAAATGACCAAAAGGAAGCTACTCGAATCTGCTATTTAACTAATATTTTTTTCAAAATTTTCAAATATTTTTCTTTCTTTTTTCTAAATTTCTTTTTTGTGAATGAACATTTGTAATTAAATTTGTTCACGGTAGGCGTGATATTCTATGATTGACAGTACAAAATTGTGATTGAAGTGGTATGTATTCTAATTAGCATAAACACATCATGTTAAAAAATAGGCCTCAGAGAAGTGACGAGAGCTATATCTGAGCACAATTTGTGTGTATCGTTGGATTAGCAAAGGAGAATGACGTGCTGTCTGTAAACAGTCATTTCTGACTGACAGACTGCACCGATACACTACCGATGTCACGTGACTTGTGCATTCGTCACGTGGCTGACGTAATGACCTTTGAACCTTAAGGTACCGGTACCCACAAATTGTTAGTAAAGATTAAATAGCACGGAGCATAGACTAAAGGAAAGCTGTGAATTTTTTAAAAAGTTGTTTTATCCTAGCACTGGTAGAGGAAAATTCATAATTAAATTACAGCTGTTTTTTTTTCTTAAAATAATAGTGTTTCGTGTTTTGCCGTGTAGTCTGTATTGTATGCCTATATTTTATTCTATCAATAAAAGATTGATTTTCTTGAATGCCTTGTTGTGTTTAATTTATGAATGTACACATATTTTTAACGAGATGTTACTGAAATGTGTGAAATGTTACTGAAATGTATGTGGGGGGGGGGGAGGAGGGGGGGGGGGTCATCACATGTTTAAAAATAATTAAGTGTTAGGTGTAGGGCATCAAAGGCAGGGCCACACAAGGCCTCATGTGCTCTACCTACACCAGTGGCGTAGCGAGGGGGGGGGGGGTGCGGACCTCACCGGGTGACACCATTTAGGGGGGGGGTGACACCAAGGCAAAAAATAGCAACAATGATAATTCCACTTAATTAAGTGATTAATTCGAGTGTTAAAAAGTCTTTTAAGAGCAAATTTGAAAAATCTCGACAAGGGTGGAGAGGGAGGGTGAAAATCGAAAGTTTGAGGGGGGTGCAAATCGAAAATTGAAAGTTTGTCCCCAGGCGCCGGGAAGGGTCGCTACGCCTCTGGGGGTGACACTATTAAGTGCCGCACCGGGTAACACCCGACCTCGCTACGCCGCTGAGCTACACCATTTGTCTACCCCGGTCTGACAGAGAAAAGGATTTAAAGATTGATCAAGGGAAGCAAGTGAGGGTGAAGATAATCGTCCTTCACGAGCTACTGATAGTGTTTTAAAGCAAAATATTTTCTGTCGCAGCATTGGTAGTGTCGAATTCACAAATTATGAATTTCTGAAAAATAGAATATAAAACAACTAAATAGCGGCGTAGGTATGCTATTTAGCAGGTCAGCTCGTTAAATTGAAACTATCAAAATATTTACAATCTTGTGGGTCGGATATAAAAATTCATTTCAAAATTGTAATTTAGTTTTGACAATACTCTCAGTCTAATATCTCTAAAATACTAAGTGCGATGCCAACAAAAGTGATACGCCAAACTGAACTCAGTTGTAGCATAAATAATTTATTTCACAGACATGATTTTAAGTCCACACACATGTCCACTTGTCAAATTCTTCTAGTTAATTGTTTTTCAATTAAAAGAGTGCTAAAAAGGTCATGCATACCTTTCATGTATCTGTATAGGCCCTAACCATTTGAAAACGAAAATCCCGCAATGTGTTTTTTTTTTAAACATGCCACATTGTAACAACATCGGATATCAAACACACGTCTTGAAAGTAGAAAAACGTAACAACTCTCGTTTATCCCATGTAGTTGTATGCCAGATTTTTCCAAACTTTACACTACATACTTTTTTCAGATTTACATGTTTCTAAGCCTACACAACTTTTAAAATCTATAATTGTTTTTTTTTGTTTTTTTTAGCAATTAGGAGATCTATTAGTAGCCCAAAAATTTGGTGACTTTGTCAGGTCATAAATGTCATAAAACTTTGATTATATTCTGGTGACCGCCTCCACGCACGTCTAGATCTCATTGTTTGTTATGGTGTCCATGCAGGGTACATGAGGTAGAGAGGTGATACAGGAGAGATAACGCTGAGATAAAGCTGGAGTGGTGATACAGCAGTGAAGAGATAACCTACAAAACTCATCAACTCTGTGCTGGCAGTATAAAACACCCCGGGTCTAGTTGACGGCAGGCTGGACTAGAGGCTGGACCACTGAAAATGTGGACGACGGTCACTACCACTGGTCTTCTGGCCACTTTATGTGGTCTCTTGTCGGTGGTGCAGGCTGGCGTCATGATGGTAAAGTTGTGTGTGGTGAATTACCTCGCTTCCTAACGTCTAGCACACATTTCGGTTGAAAAGTTTTTTTCAAACTTTTTTTTGTCATTGTTTGAATTTACAATATCAAATATGACATACCGTTTTAATTTTCCTCCCAATATTTTTTTTTTTTTAAATTGTTTCTTTTTAGAATTGTAATCAGCCAGAAAATGATAACAGAACAATTTACGACTTTTCTCTGTTGGACGTTCACAAAGAAAGGACAATTAGTCTGAGCGATTACCGCGGAAAGGTAAGATTTAATTTCACGTCAATTAATTGCTGCTGCGGGGTCAAATATAACGCCATAACGTCAAGTGTAATTGGCCAACAGCCGCGGATCAAACGTGAACTTTTTATAATTGTCTCATGATGTGGTGACGGTGAGTGGTGAGGGTCAGGTCTGGTGCTATAAGGGTGGGCTAGGGATGTTGTAGGTAGACACATATTGTGTAGACACATCTAATGTAGACACATATTGTGTAGACACATCTAATGTAGACACATATTGTGTAGACACATCTAATGTAGACACATATTGTGTAGACACATCTAATGTAGACACATATTGTGTAGACACATCTAATGTAGACACATCTTGTATAGAGACATGTAGTGTAGACACTTCTAGTGTAGACACATCTAGTGTAGACACATCTAGTGTAGTCACATCTAGTGTAGTCAAATCTAGTGTAGACACATCTAATGTAGACACATCTAATGTAGACACATCTAATGTAGACACATCTAATGTAGACACATCTAATGTAGACACATCTAATGTAGACACATCTAATGTAGACACATCTAATGTAGACACATCGTATTGATTGTGACATCTTTTGTCCACTAGGTCGTGTTGATTGTGACATCTTTTGTCCACTAGGTCGTGTTGATTGTGACATCTTTTGTCCACTAGGTCGTGTTGATTGTGACATCTTTTGTCCACTAGGTCGTGTTGATTGTGACATCTTTTGTCCACTAGGGGCGTGTTGATTGTGACATCTTTTGTCCACTAGGTCGTGTTGATTGTGACATCTTTTGTCCACTACGTCGTGTTGATTGTGACATCTTTTGTCCACTAGGTCGTGTTGATTGTGACATCTTTTGTCCACTACGTCGTGTTGATTGTGACATCTTTTGTCCACTAGGTCGTGTTGATTGTGACATCTTTTGTCCAATAGGTCGTGTTGATTGTGACATCTTTTGTCCACTAGGTCGTGTTGATTGTGACATCTTTTGTCCACTAGGTCGTGTTGATTGTGACATCTTTTGTCCACTAGGTCGTGTTGATTGTGACATCTTTTGTCCACTAGGTCGTGTTGATTGTGACATCTTTTGTCCACTAGGTCGTGTTGATTGTGACATCTTTTGTCCACTAGGTCGTGTTGATTGTGACATCTTTTGTCCACTAGGTCGTGTTGATTGTGACATCTTTTGTCCACTAGGTCGTGTTGATTGTGACATCTTTTGTCCACTAGGTCGTGTTGATTGTGACATCTTTTGTCCACTAGGTCGTGTTGATTGTGACATCTTTTGTCCACTAGGTCGTGTTGATTGTGACATCTTTTGTCCACTACGTCGTGTTGATTGTGACATCTTTTGTCCACTAGGTCGTGTTGATTGTGACATCTTTTGTCCACTAGGTCGTGTTGATTGTGACATCTTTTGTCCACTAGGTCGTGTTGATTGTGACATCTTTTGTCCACTAGTTCGTGTTGATTGTGACATCTTTTGTCCACTAGGTCGTGTTGATTGTGACATCTTTTGTCCACTAGGTCGTGTTGATTGTGACATCTTTTGTCCACTAGGTCGTGTTGATTGTGACATCTTTTGTCCACTAGGTCGTGTTGATTGTGACATCTTTTGTCCAATAGGTCGTGTTGATTGTGACATCTTTTGTCCACTAGGTCGTGTTGATTGTGACATCTTTTGTCCACTAGGTCGTGTTGATTGTGACATCTTTTGTCCACTAGGTCGTGTTGATTGTGACATCTTTTGTCCACTAGGTCGTGTTGATTGTGACATCTTTTGTCCACTAGGTCGTGTTGATTGTGACATCTTTTGTCCACTAGGTCGTGTTAATTGTGACATCTTTTGTCCACTAGGTCGTGTTGATTGTGACATCTTTTGTCCACTAGGTCGTGTTGATTGTGACATCTTTTGTCCACTACGTCGTGTTGATTGTGACATCTTTTGTCCACTAGGTCGTGTTGATTGTGACATCTTTTGTCCACTAGGTCGTGTTGATTGTGACATCTTTTGTCCACTACGTCGTGTTGATTGTGACATCTTTTGTCCACTAGGTCGTGTTGATTGTGACATCTTTTGTCCACTAGGTCGTGTTGATTGTGACATCTTTTGTCCACTAGGTCGTGTTGATTGTGACATCTTTTGTCCACTAGGTCGTGTTGATTGTGACATCTTTTGTCCACTAGGTCGTGTTGATTGTGACATCTTTTGTCCACTAGGTCGTGTTGATTGTGACATCTTTTGTCCACTAGGTGGTGCTGATTGTGACATCTTTTGTCCACTAGGTGGTGTTGATTGTGACATCTTTTGTCCACTAGGTCGTGTTGATTGTGACATCTTTTGTCCACTAGGTCGTGTTGATTGTGACATCTTTTGTCCACTAGGTCGTGTTGATTGTGACATCTTTTGTCCACTAGTTCGTGTTGATTGTGACATCTTTTGTCCACTAGGTCGTGTTGATTGTGACATCTTTTGTCCACTAGGTCGTGTTGATTGTGACATCTTTTGTCCACTAGGTCGTGTTGATTGTGACATCTTTTGTCCACTAGGTCGTGTTGATTGTGACATCTTTTGTCCAATAGGTCGTGTTGATTGTGACATCTTTTGTCCACTAGGTCGTGTTGATTGTGACATCTTTTGTCCACTAGGTCGTGTTGATTGTGACATCTTTTGTCCACTAGGTCGTGTTGATTGTGACATCTTTTGTCCACTAGTTCGTGTTGATTGTGACATCTTTTGTCCACTAGGTCGTGTTGATTGTGACATCTTTTGTCCACTAGGTCGTGTTAATTGTGACATCTTTTGTCCACTAGGTCGTGTTGATTGTGACATCTTTTGTCCACTAGGTCGTGTTGATTGTGACATCTTTTGTCCACTACGTCGTGTTGATTGTGACATCTTTTGTCCACTAGGTCGTGTTGATTGTGACATCTTTTGTCCACTAGGTCGTGTTGATTGTGACATCTTTTGTCCACTACGTCGTGTTGATTGTGACATCTTTTGTCCACTAGGTCGTGTTGATTGTGACATCTTTTGTCCACTAGGTCGTGTTGATTGTGACATCTTTTGTCCACTAGGTCGTGTTGATTGTGACATCTTTTGTCCACTAGGTCGTGTTGATTGTGACATCTTTTGTCCACTAGGTCGTGTTGATTGTGACATCTTTTGTCCACTAGGTCGTGTTGATTGTGACATCTTTTGTCCACTAGGTCGTGTTGATTGTGACATCTTTTGTCCACTAGGTCGTGTTGATTGTGACATCTTTTGTCCACTAGGTCGTGTTGATTGTGACATCTTTTGTCCACTAGGTCGTGTTGATTGTGACATCTTTTGTCCACTAGGTCGTGTTGATTGTGACATCTTTTGTCCACTAGGTCGTGTTGATTGTGACATCTTTTGTCCACTAGGTCGTGTTGATTGTGACATCTTTTGTCCACTAGGTCGTGTTAATTGTGACATCTTTTGTCCACTAGGTCGTGTTGATTGTGACATCTTTTGTCCACTAGGTCGTGTTGATTGTGACATCTTTTGTCCACTAGGTCGTGTTAATTGTGACATCTTTTGTCCACTAGGTCGTGTTGATTGTGACATCTTTTGTCCACTACGTCGTGTTGATTGTGACATCTTTTGTCCACTAGGTCGTGTTGATTGTGACATCTTTTGTCCACTAGGTGGTGCTGATTGTGACATCTTTTGTCCACTAGGTGGTGTTGATTGTGACATCTTTTGTCCACTAGGTCGTGTTGATTGTGACATCTTTTGTTCACTAGGTCGTGTTGATTGTGAACGTGGCCACCTACTGAGGCCTGACCCACCATTACTACGGGATGAATGCACTCCAGTCCCAGTATGGTAGTCACGGCTTCGTCATCCTCGGCTTTCCGTGTAATCTTTTTAACATGGTAGGTAAATTTTCAACTCCCGGTGTAATCTTTTTAACATGGTAGTAAGGAAAATGTATCAATGCCTCGTGTTAAATTGCCAACTACTGCTCGTCTGACTCCCCCCCCCCCTCCCACCCCTCCCGTTGGTTTCAGCAAGAGCCAGGAGCTAACGGTACAGAGATCCTCAATGGCGTGACACACGTGCGACCAGGAGGGGGATTTGTGCCCAACTTTCAGCTCTTTGAGAAGATAGAGGTGAACGGGGCCAGAGAACACCCGCTCTTTACGTACCTGAAGGTAAGGAACCTGGGATGTCTGCGATATGGGCACATCTAGGGGTGTACACATCAATGGTCTAGAGTAGATGTCTGTGATTTGGGCACATCTAGGGGTGTACACATCAATGGTCTAGAGTAGATGTCTGTGATTTGTGCACATCTAGGGGTGTACACATCAATGGTCTAGTGTAAATGTCTGTGATTTGGGCACATCTAGGGGTGTACACATCAATGGTCTAGTGTAAATGTCTGTGATTTGGGCACATCTAGGGGTGTACACATCAATGGTCTAGTGTAAATGTCTGTGATTTGGGCACATCTAGGGGTGTACACATCAATGGTCTAGAGTAGATGAGAGGATGTAGAACAATATGTTCTACTACAACAGATCTTTAAAATATAAATAGAGAAGGGAATGTAAATGTACAGATAAGCCTACAGTGATCATTGCTTTAAATACAACTTTAAGGATGTGATGATCTGAAAAAGGCTACACACATTTTTGCACACCAAAATATTTTGATTAAAATTTGATAAAGAAATTATTTTTGAGAAATGATAACGCCATTATTTACGATAACATAAATCATCATCAAGCATAGGCCTACAATCACTTACTGTTGTTGCTACTGTTTGTAGCTACCTTTACTGCTGCCATCGGTAATGTGGACTTATAATGGGAGATAACTCGACACTTCTCAGATAAATTCACCATTTTATTTTAATTTTAAGCTAACTTTCACTTCTCTCTCGCCAGAGTAACTGTCCTCCGACGACTACGAGCTTTAACCCCTCTGTGCTCTTCTACTCCCCCATCCGGGCTGGTGACGTGGCCTGGAACTGGGAGACTTTCCTCATCAACAAGTCGGGCAAGGTCATCAAGAGGGCGGTGCCTTCCGTGGACCCTGCCGCGCAGGCGCAGGACATCGAGTTGGAGCTGGCTCGGGCCTAACGTTTCTAGGGGCAGACGCCGACAAGACCAGCTCTGTAGTTTGAGAGCCCGAGTGAAATTTTAAACGCCTTAATTTTTTAAAATCTTTCTTTTAAATATTCGTTTTCATTGGAAGATTTGGGGGGTGGGGGTGTAAAAATGGTGTTAGAGTTTAACGAACAAATATGGTTGAGTGCTCATCATTTTGTATGAAAAGACCATGACGTGTCCTCTGCAAACAGCCATTACTGGCTGACAGACGACGCCGACACGCTACTGACGTCACACTGACTAGTGCATTCGTCATGTGACTGACGTAGCGACTTTTCGCCAGATAGAAAATGATTATCACGTGACATTTGTTTCAACTCTAGTCTACAGTGTATGGCGAGACAACGCTTGAAATAAAAGAAATATGAAAAACTTTTTAAATTTTTGCTTTTTAATGACTCGATTTGTACAAGTAATGGGAAATAACTCCTGGCTAAAACAACAAGTATCAAACATTTTAATTTTAAAGTGAATGTTCTTACAATTATAACAATTTTTTCTATTCTTTCACGAATTACTGTTTATCGTCAAACAAAATTAATAAATATCAGCCACATATTATATGAAAGTTGTGAATAAGTCAAGCTAGAGTACACGGCACACAATTGTAAAACACACCGTCATTTCATTATAACGCAACACCAGTGGGCTTAAGGCGAGATCCCGGGGGAGATGAAACTCTGGGCCCCACCCTTAACAGCTGCAGCCAAGTCGACCAATTTGAAGAAGAAGGACCAGGCCTCCCTGAGTCATATCCAAAACTGTTATGCAAGTTGGCATAAAATCCAACTGCCAGCAAACCCCCCCCCCCCCCCCCTGGTCACAAATAACGTGGTCCAATCAGCTCACACTAGAACCTGCTGCTGAACTACAGACGTGCAGATACCTCACGTCCAACAGATTCAATGCAGCAGATATGGACAACAGTACAAAACAACATGGGCCCAACACACTGGAGCTCTCCATACACCAGGGAGACGAAGTCAGCGGCAACCTCAGATGGGTCTCAACAACACGTAATAAAACAATAAGCAGAGCACTGCAATCCCATACACTAACAACCGTAAATTCACCATCCACAATGACAACCCACTCCACACTACATTAAAATAATTTACAAAGACACAACAATAAACATTTTAATCGCATTACTAGGCAGACGACAAGCCTGTCAAACATGCGGCTAACATGAACAAACCATTGTCAGGTAGTCAACCAAGAGTCACCGCAACAAGACGACCCAACAACAACACAAGCAACAACAATCACCCCAACGCCTATAGACAGAGAAATCTCAACAACAGCCTCGACAGCAATAAGCAAGCTAAACACAACACAACTAGAAATCTTCAATACCAAAACAAACTCTTTCTCAGAAACAGCGCTCAACATCCAACGACAGCAAAACTCGACAAAGGACACCGACACAACAAACAAAAGGAAAAAGGACGACAGCCCACTAAAAATCAAAAGACCACTAAAGACACTGAAATCTGGCAACACTGAAAACAAAAAAACAGCAATCAGTCCCATCTCAACGCTGAACTAATCCAAGACGTCGAGGGAACATTCAGAAATAATTCTGATTAGGGAACATTAAGAGACAACTCAGTTTAGGGAACATCCAGAGAGAACTCAGATTAGGGAACATCCAGAGAGAATTCAGATTAGGGAACATCCAGAGAGAATTCAGATTAGGGAAGATCCAGAGAGAATTCAGATTAGGGAACATCCAGAGAGAATTCAGATTAGGGAACATTCAGAGAGAATTCAGCTAAGGGAACATTGAGATGGGGCTGAAACTTACTCCCATAAGTGTTAGACATTAGTTGTAAGATGTCACATCCAAGATAACCATTACCATAAAATGCTAACTGTGCTTTATAAAACCTGACATTAAATCTAGTGAGCTTCTAGCATAACATTAAATACAGACAAAATAATGTCGGTTACGTTGGAAGAAGATTGACGAGAAACAAACATGTTCACATATCTGGGAAGCGTGATCAAAAAGGACGGGGGAGCAGAAAAGGACGTAAAATGCCGTATCAACAAGGCTAGATGTGCCTTTAAATCACTGCGCCCGATGTGGAGGTGCACAGCTCTGTCACTCCGGAGCAAAATTGGGATTTTCAACACAAATGTCATGGCAATCTTGCTCTATGGCTTGGAAGGTTCGTTTACAAATAAATGCTTACGACGTATACTTAAAATAAGATGGCCAGACATATGAAACAAAAACCTGTGGCAAATTTCAAAACAACAGCCAATAGATAAGGATATCAAGGCCCGTAAAAGAGGATGGATTGGTCACACGCTAAGAAGAGAAAAAGATAATATTGCAAAACATGTTATGGACTGGAATCCCCAAGAAAAAAAATGTAGGAAACATCTTGACAGAAATGTGTGGATTGTGTGTGTGTGTGAAGTTAACACAGCGGCTGTTACAATTGCTGACCAGGGTAAGTTAAAGAAGGCCATCTCTATAACCAGTGGTATAGATAAGATGGGGCTATGGGAGAGCTCTATGCAAATAGCACTGTTGTCCTATGTTAATATATGTGTGACATACAAAGAGGCGTTTAAGTCCCCTCCTCAAATGAATGAAAGCTGTCTCATGTAAGTTATGTCTATTGTTGACAGCACCGGAGGTTCATGTTATATTTACAACTTTCCAAACTTTAAATGTAATTAAACCACAACTGTTGAGTGGGACAGTTAGGAATATGAAGAGATAAAAAATGTGACAATTCTTTATAACATTAAGGAAAAGCTTAGAAAAGTAAATAAGGAATACTAGGACAACCTTATGGTACGATCTTTTCAAAAGAAAATTTAGGAAAGACCAGTGGAAATTCTCTAGTATCACAGTCCAACAAGTACCTATAGGTCAAAGTCTAATGGTAATTCCACACAGTTGAATAGGGAATATGTGATGCTGGTTTTAAAAAAAAAAGCTGCATTAAAAGTCTTTCAACCAGAAATAATTATCAGAGGGTAAGTAATTTATTGGCCAAGTCATTTCTATATTCTTTTTTTAAAGCGTTAACTAGATGGTCTCTTTTTGCATTCTGCTCTGTTTTCTCCCAGTGCTTGAGTGCTTGATGAATGACTTCTTTAGTGTTTGATGGGTGCTCGTGCTTTAAGCGCTCAAGAATATGATCCTCAACACCCAGGCGACGCAAGAAACTGAAAGCCTCTCTGCCGAGTTTATCTTCTAAAAGTTCAAATTCTTTTACAAAACTTGAGCCTGAAGATTAAACATTGAAAAATTAACACAACTTTTATATTAATTTAAACACAAAAATAACCAGCTTATGCATGAAAAAAAACTGGTTTAATCATATAAGAAACCTTCAACAATAAAACTGAATGGTCATTTTCAAAATTAAGTCTCAAAGATCAAAATTCTAACCCTAACTAAAAATTCTAAACTTTATTAAAATAATTTAAAAGACATAAATTTCAGCACAAACAACTGGTTTGGTTTTAACAATTTCACGTTACAATTTCACCAGGGATTATAATCTGTACAGTTTATATTGGTTTTAACAAATGAGACATTACAATTTCACCAGGGATTATAATCTGTACAGTTTATTGTTATATATAATTAAGAGACAAGCTTTTCTCCTAGTAATATGAATTAAAAAGATAATTTTATGCCCCTGTCTAAGCTAAAACTTGAATTACAGAAAAATAATTGTAGAGAGTGAGAAGTATGCTTAGTTTTGGTTGTGTTTTCTTGAACTGTTAGTATGAACACAGTTTTTGTGGGTGAAATTATTTTTGGTTATGTTTTAAAATTAAAGCAAGGATAAAAGAAACGTTTCTTTAGTAATGCTGGTTCATGAGATTAGGCGACAGGAACTGCTGTTAATAAACATAACTCAAGTACACAAGGCCATTAAGCAAGTAAAAAAAAAATATACTTCTAATTTCTTCTGCTTGGATTGCATCTGTATATGGGAGATTTCGTCTTTTCTCATAGCTGTCAATAAGTTTAAAAACATCCACTCTTCCTTTGCATGCACCCTGCAACCATGTTCTCAAGTGTGCAAGGTTCTGTGGTGATAGTTTATCTCTTTCTTCCAGAGCTTCAAAAAACTGAACAACATTGTTTATACTTTCTCTAACTCTGGTGGGAATTATTGCTTTAGTTAGAAATTTTAAAGTCTCTAATTCATCAGGCAGAATGATTGCAGCTAGTTCAACAAGCATCTGTCTGTACGAGTTCTCTAATGTTTCATCACCATCCATGGCCAGATTTATTGATGTATTTGTATATATTTATATATGGTGCTCCCTGTGTACAAATAAAAAAATGCATTTCTTTAAGAAACCTATTTGTTTAAAAGAAATCATGATTAATAAAATATTCTGTATTCTGCTTCAATTATAGGCCTAAAACACTGGGCTATTTTGGTGTTGTAAAAGCAATAGTAGAGTGCATGTCTTCTTCTTCTTCGTTTTTAATTTTTAGTGTTGAAAGGATCGAGATTTATCTGCCAGTGGGTTTGAACTCGAGACTTTTTCGAATTTATCAACCATGAGCTTTTCGACCACGCTTCCAACACAATTAAGGTTACGTGTCAACTGGTTATGCGCCATTGAGGCCATTGACTCCGATTTCAGCCTGCTTTTCTTTTTGGATTTGCTTCCATAGCCTTTGTCCAACCAAGAACAAACTACAAGGCAGCAGTTGTTTGATATTGGAGTTGTCTCTCCTAGAAGAGTGGCTGTCCCCAGCTAACGAGCCTCATCTGTCCGAGGGTTCGAACTCGAGACAACAGTTTAGCAACCATGAGCTTTACAGAGTCGACCACACCGAGTGCATGTATTGTTGACTATTAATTATAAAACTCAATTCTAACAACAGCAACTAGTCATTCTTTAATGCTGATTACAACAATTTGCTTCAGTTGATTTAGTCTCTTCAAATACCCTAAAGTAACAATGTATTAGACTAAAGAAGATATGTGCATTGCTTAGTTCCTTAACAGTTACAATATGCGGGTTACAGTTTGCAGGTTACGGGATACGTTGTACAGGTTGCGGGTTACAGTTACGAGGTAAGGGTTACGGTGTATGGTTACAGGTTACTGGTTATGGTTTTGAGGTTACGGTTTCTGGGATACGGGTTACGAATTGCTTATTATGGGTTATGGTTTACGGTCTGACAGTTACGGTTTTTCGGGTTACTTGTTACAGGTTACTGGTTACAGTTTATGGTTTACTGTAGGTTGTGGTGTACGGGTTACTAAGTTGGGGTTATGGATTACCGGTTACGGTTTGACTTTTATGATTTACTGTGGGTTGTGGGTTATGGTGTACGGGTTACTAAGTTGGGGTTACGGATTACTGGTTACGGTTTGACTTTTACGGTAATTTGGTTATGGGTTATGGTATTCGGGCTACTCTTTGCGCATAGCGAGATGCAGGTTACGGGTTATTAGTTATTAGGCCTATAGAATATAGGATAAATTTAAAAAACCATGCCTGGCGTATATGGGATAAATTATAATTATTTATAACCTATACATACAAGAATAGATTATATATAGAACTAGAGATCATGTTGCGCACTATCGCCGGCTGATGCAATACTTTAAGTAAATTACAATAAATTACATCTATGCTTTACCAATTGTGTATTATAAAACGCATGTCCTTGTTTTCTAAAACTGAGTTATTTAAATTTAAAGAAAGCAGGCGCTATGTTTCTTGGATCAGAGTTATGGTGCAGGTTTGTCAACAATATTGCCTAGGCACCCCATTGTGTGCTGTATGAAAGTCTTCAGTCACCCTCCGTAACAGTAGTGAGGTAGACGCCCTACGGCGACCGCCTATGTAAACTTCCCAAAGACTAGATCTAGTCTAGTAGTAGATATGATAATGATATGATATAGAGTCTAGACTAACTACTAAGACAGAAGGTCTAGAAAACTCTCTAGATCAAGATCTGGTAATCTATCGTTTTGGGTACGTAAAATTGCCCGCGGTTATTAATGTACGAAAACGTTACCTCAATGTCAAGGCTGTAATAGAAGTATATTATTTATTGTGATATGTTTGTGTCAAATATTATAGATAAATGAATAATAAACCTAAATCAATGGCTAAATATATCAATATAGGCCAGAAATTAACTTTAAACAGCAGTGTCTGCAAGCAAGATTTGCTATATAAACTCAGCAGCCATTTTTAAAATAGAGTGACTTCCGCCTGAATCTCGTGCTATAAGTCTATAAAAATAAAACTTTAACAAGATGGCTACTAGAGATCTATAGTAAATGAGCATGTTTGCATCTGTTGGAAACATCGCTGGTGTTCATTTATTACTGAAAAGTTTTTATTCAATTGCTTAAAAACAGGTACATAAATGAAACAAGGAAACATTTTTGTATTTTTCAAAACATAATTCTCATAAATCCTCTTCAAAATGTGAAATAATTATTAAAATGTAAGGAGTCACCTGTTTTTCACATTACTAGTCGCGGGCGATTTTACGTACCTAAAACGATAGATTACCCAAGATCTACATCTAGCTAAACTAGATTCTAGCTTCTTACTACTTAGCTACTTCTTATACTTAAATTACTTAGTTAACTTATGACTTATACATACATACTTTTATTTAATTTATAGTTATTATAGTATAATTATAGAATTATAATTATAACTAGACTATTTAATAATTTATTATTTTATAGTCTTACAAATGTCAAATACACAAAGTAGTAAGTAGTGCTAGATCTAGATCAACAAGTAGATCTAGAAAAATCTAGTACTGTAGTAGAACTAGTTACTAGATCTAGTAGATCTAAATACTAGTACTCTAGATCTAGTAGTAATAGTCTTTATAGTAGTACTTGTAGTATTACAGATTTAGTCTTTGATATACAGATTTAATTTTATTATTTTGTATTATAATATAACATTGGAAATGTCGTTTTCACTTTTTTCCCCGATAGGTTTTGTGTACGGAGATCTATATATAGACTCTAGACCTAAATGCAAACTTCAGATTCACAAGAGTATGCCTTCTTTTAAACTTTTCATTGTCAAGATTCAAGATGTTCAACTTTCGACATCTAGCTTCTTTGGTTCTATTTATTATTTTCTGTTGCGCTTTAACAAACGTTGTGCTTAGCAGTAGTAAATATTCAGAAAAAGCTAATAGCAAAGATAAGAATGATCTTGATTTCGCAAGTCAAGAAAGGCCATTCAGAATGCTTAAAATTAACTTGCTATGGGAAAAAGCAAAAAAGGTAGGCCTTTTTAAAACAAGGTAATTAAAAAGTCTAGTGACAATTTTAGCGCAATTTCCTTATGTTATCTAAAAATAGCTCTGTCGTAGCGTAAATCAAGAGCAGGGTTAGTAAAACCATTGGTTAGTTATTAAAACGTGTTTTATTAATTTTTTTCAGTATTTTACATGTTTTATTTACAATAGAGTTAGCCTACATGACTAAAAACCATTGCGCGCCTACTGAACGTGATGGCGCAGCCATGGAACGCGATGGCGCAGCTATTGAACGTGATGACGCGTGGGGTGTGGTTGGAAAAAATGCCTACTAATTCGGTCCAAATTTTAATTAATTCAAAATTTTTTTTTGTGACCGAACGAAAGGATATTTTTGAAAACTTTCTTCGGCAATATTGTTCTAAATTATGGCAGGAATCGATTGGTACATGTTTCAAGTCGCTTAGTGGTCTGGTTGCCGAGATATGGGCCAAAAACTGCATTTTTTCGAGGTTTTTTGGCTTTTCCGGGAAATCCATGAAAGAAACCCGTAATTTTTATGGCCTATGTTCATCCTCGTAACTTGCTTAACATAATTGCTTTTGGAACTAGTCATCGATATTGCTTCGTTGAGGAGGAGATACGACTTAAAGCCCGGACACACATTCATCCATACATTCATACATTCATTCATCCATCCATTCCCAGAAATGACGAGTTAATAAACGCAATTCTCCAGAATGGAAATTGCGCTTAAAAAATTTGCCTTTTTTAGTAGAATCTAGTTAAAATTAAAATGGTTATAAAATCCTGTCTGTTTGTTTTTTTTTTCTGACTTTACTAAAGATTGGATGTAGCCTATTTGATTTTTTAAATATTTTTTGTAGGCCTAAATAAATAAAAAATTAAAAAAGGCTGCATTTGCGCAGTTCGCTCATCGTTACGCTAAATCTTTACCCTAGGTACTAGGTGGCACGCAATCTAAAAAAAATAGATATCAGGACTGCCCGATTTATTTTTTTTAAATCTAGATCTAGTTTATTTATATTATTTTAACACCTAAGAATCTAGTCTAGTACTTTTAAAAAAAAAATTCAGTGTGAGTAGTGGGTCACTAACCGTGGGCCTTTTAGCAGTCGGCCTTTTGTCTTGTCTGCCTTTTGTCTTGTCAGCCTTTTAGCAGTCGGCCTTTTGTCTTGTCTGCCTTTTGGATGTCAGCCTTTTGTTTTGTCGGCCTTTTGTCCTACACCCGTGAAACTTGGAGAGTTAGGGGTAAAAACTGGCTAAAATTGCTTGACATAAATTTAAATATTTTCATTCTTACTTTCATAAGGTATCGTAAAGTTCCCTTTTCAAACCTGACGGTCAATAGGGCAAGTGAAGTAGAGTTCACTTGTTTCTGTGACCTCGGCATATGAAGAGATAGTGTGGTCAGCACTATGCCCAGCCACCTTTACTTTCCCTAACCTGAGTCAGGTACCCATCAGAGTTGGATGGACTCAGAGACGGTCTACTGACTTGAACCCGGATTCGAACTCGAGACTTACGGGTTAGCAGTCCAGCTCTCTACAGCTAGACCACTCCATCCCATCATAAGTTATCATAAAAGTAACTAAATACTACACAAGAATGTTCAATCAAATTGTATCAATCAGATGGAGTGCCTCATAGAGACTTTATATTTAAGATATTAACAAATACTGTTTATATTTTTTCTTGAAGAAACTTTCCAGTGTGAAGTTGGCAGATTTGTATGCTGACTTGGTGATTCAAGATAAACAGGAGGCTCACCTTAAGAAAGTCAAGGCTGACAAGTTAGATAAAGATGGGAGTTTAGAAGCCAAGGTCCTCACAAGTTACCAGCGTAAGTCAATGTATTTCTAGATTTGTAAATATTGTAAATATATGAATTTTAATAGTGTGAAGCAGATTTTTTACTCATTTTTAATTGTTAGCCCCAGCATCTCAACTGAATTTTTTTTTAAAATCATTTAGGTATTGTTGACCAATATGGTTTAACAGAATTTTACTCAAACAATGAAATTCCTAAACACAAGTGGAATGAAAAAGACACAGAGTTTCGTGATCCTAAGCTACAGTCTATGTGGAGACGAGCAGAAGAAGCAGGATTTTCTGGTAAAGATTTTTCAGACTTGATGTATTTCTTTTACCTTCCCCTTCATCATACACCACCATTAAAAGATAGATTTGTATCCTTTCATGTAATAAAAAATAGTTAATTTGTATATAAGAGACTTAATATCTGTATTGTTTTTTACTTTTGAATTTTCATGTTAAATATTTTGTTTTTCTTTCTTTTCCAGAGAAAGATCTAAACATGCTAAAAGAAGAATTTATGCACCAACAGATGAAAATTGAAGAGTATGACTTTGTACATCGTGAACTTGATAATGTAGCTAGTAAGTTTTACCTATAAAATCAAACCAATTTTAATAAACCGTTATTGTGCGAGCCATTTATCACAATCATCCATAAAAGTGTTGGAGCAGTAGATATTGCAAAATTTTAGTATTCTTCCTAAATGTATAATAGAGATAAAGTAAGTTGATGTATATTTTCAGATCCCAATGATAATACCATTGACAGAGAACAAAAAAATTTAGACTATTCGGAGACTGAGAGTGAAGAGAGAAAAGCTGCAAAGAAAAAAGCCAAAAAAGAATTAAATTACGGTTATATTAGACTGGAGCATTTGACTTCCTCCTTGATGAGTGAAGAGCCAATGTTTAAAGATGCCAGGGTACACAAGCTGTGGGCTTTGGCTAAAAAAACAAACTGGACAGAAGAGGAACTGAACAGTTTCAAGGTGTTTATATTACATAACTCTTCAATGTAAAGTTGTAACAAAACTAATCATGTTTCTGACGCCATTAGCAAAAGCTTAAACCCTATTTAACTGGTAAATCTTTTAACTTTAGTAGTAGTCTTAACAATAACATAGCCCTAATCCTATTTCAGGCCCCAACTCTAAACTTGATAATACAATACTACTAACAACATAACACACCACTGTCTGACGCTGGATTGTTGTTGCAATTAATTTTTTTAATTTAAAGTTTTTTATAAGACATTTACCTTCATTAAAGGGTGAACTAAAACACTTTGAACACAGACTGCTGAAGCAAGATTATTATAAAGAGCAACTGGAAATGTCCCAAGAAGCATTAAAAAGTTCTTCACATGAAGGGGGTGAAATCTTAGAAAAACACCAACATCTGGAGGAGAAACACAAGCTGATAAATACAAGGGTTAGTTTTTACCTGTGTCAAAACTGTTTTTTGAAAATTGCAATTACTTGTAATTCTACGGCACCTTTTTTGTCAAGTAAAAGAATTTACTAGGTTTCTTTTATTTAATTGTGCTTCTGAAGTCTGTTTCTACTTAGTTTAAACACATTTTCTTAAACAAGCATCATAAATATTTTTTAACCTATTGAAATTTGTAATTCATTTTCTAAAAAAATACTAAGCAATGTCACTTTTGTTCAGGTAAATAAATTCCATTCTGAGCTGCAGTCAAGACTAGAGAAAGCTTTACAACACTCAGAGCTGTGATGGGATCAATTGATGTTTGTATAAATCTAGTCCAGCCACCAGTACTTACACTGTCTATATTGTTTGTCCTTTGAATCCAATAGATGATGGACCTAATCTATTACCATTAGCTAATTCCTTTTGCATGTCAAATAGTAGGTTTGAAAATATGTATTTGGGATATGTGCAGAAAATCAGTAAAATCCTGATTTTGTTTGCTTAAATGCAATTTTAGATTCTTTGTCCATTTTTTAATTTAGAAAAAAGTTTAATGTAAGTTTTTAAATTGTGTTTAAAATGCAATTTTTATGACCCGACTAATGAAAATGTTAAGGACAGCTTAAACCCCATAATTGATTTTTAGTAATTAGACTTATTTTACCTAGTTTAAATAATGTAGAGTGACTACAAAATCATAAGAAAAGCCAGTTTTAGCTGGCAAGTATTGTATACATTCATTAAAAAAAAATTAAGTCTTGAAATTTGGTGAAAAAACAGACTTGTTTTTGTACCAGAGTATAACAAAAACTAACGAAGATACTCAAATAAAACTTAGCACCAACATTATTTATTCCCTTAAAAATATAATGAACTAAAAAAATTTAAGTTGGCATATCAAACTTGGGTGTTTCTTTTTACATTTTTAGTCACAGGGCTGAAAATTAACAAGTGTGGGGTCCAAGAAAAAATTGTTTAAAAAAAAAATCTATAACAGATACAGCTATTATTTTAGCACAATTTGTTCTACTAACATTCAGTTAAGTGTGTGCAGAATTTAGTACAAGTATATTGAAAATTGTTGGAGATTTGATGTACACAATAATTATTTTTCAATGTGGTTTTCTCCAAAATTAATGACTAAATTTCTTTTTGGAAGTATTTATAAACAAAAGGTGTGTTTCCTGTGATATTTTCACCCCCCTGCTTGATTTAAAATAAGTAAAGTAAGTCTATTTTCAAAAAATCAAATTATGAGGTTTAAGCTGTCCATTATCTCAGAAACAATTGAATTTTGAAAGCTTTGGGTGTAAATAAAACTAATTGCTTTTCCTGACCTACTTTTGATTAGATCTTGCTGTTTTTCTTATTTTGCAGTTTTTAAAATAAAAAAACCTTTTTTTTTTAATTTACAATACTATTCCCACCATATTTTTAGTATCTGTTCTTGGTGTTCTAATAAAACTTTTGTCACAAGGGAAATGTGATGGCTTTTTTTAAAATGTGGTAAAAAATATGCAAATTTATATCAATTTCACCAACTAGATTGCAAATTTTTAGCTTGTAGTTCTATCAAAATTGTGGTTGGAAAAGTTTGAATAATATACTAAAAGTACAAGCAGTGTAAATTTAATTGCTTTGTCTATAACTATAAAGAATTTAAAACTTTAATGTTTTTTAACAGTGCCAAAAAATTTACAGCAATACTGATGTTTTTGGGTTTCCATGACAATCAATATTGTTTTCAAATGCCTTTTTGTCAAGCATGGCAAAAGCATTCAAAAGGCTTCACATGTTAAATTATTTTTAAAAACTAAGCACATCCCATTAACAAGACTATTCAAATGATGTTTCTGTTATCAGGGCTTCCATTCATGTTTGTATACTATTTACTCATGTTTAAAATGAATGTAATTTAAACAACTATAAAACCTATAGGATTTGTTCATAAGCAATCCCCAATTAACCTATTTTGTATCACCATGTTAAATCTTAAAAATTTTCATTCATTTTCCTAGTAAATATCCTTTATCACGCATGTTTTTGTAGTTGACATCAGGTTTTGTATTCATGGTTTTATTGAGTATATCATCATGCATATTTCTCATACCAGCAAATATGTAGATACTTTTTATATAAGCTAAGCTACTGTGTATGAAATAAATTTTAATAATCTTCAGCGATAATGCAGCAGATTGCTGTAGCTGACAATTCATAATAAAATAGATCTGTCAGTATTTCTTAAATTTTAATAAAGAAATCTTAGAAAAATGCCTATGCTGTTTTCTTAAATCTAACTAAAGTGATTTTTTTTAAGGCAAATGAAGCTACATAATGGGGCTCTTTGCATATAAACAGTTAAAAACAATCCACTACATACAAACAATCTTGAAACAAGCCAACAAATTATATTATTTTGCTTTACTTTTTATTTTTGAATGTTTCAAAATGTCATATGCCCACTCCTCTCAAACCTTGGCCAAAACAGCCAATTTAAAAGAATGAGATGAAATGGATGAGAAAAAAGCCAGATAGGTTAAGACGATGTCCACACAAGGTACATCTAGTATGATTCAGTAATTGCTTGTGGTTTACCTCTTTATATAGGTCTCCACATGGATGTCAGAGGCTGTTATCAATCAAATTGGGGCAGGCCACCAATTTTAATTCTTAACTTTCTCAGTGTACACAACTGCTGTTCTAACCAGCTGTTTCTAACTATATAAGCAAGCTTTTAAAACTGATTAAAATGCACTCCTGATTTACATATCTGGAGATGCTAGAAAATACTATCTTCAATTTTATGCTTCTGTTTCTAGAATTTTAACTAAATTTAACTATTTCCCCCACAATAATTAAGAGCAAGAAATAAAAAACTTGTTTTTATCCACAAATACATACAAGGAAAGTGCTTTCCAAAATCTGAACAAAATATTTAAAAAAGATATTTTCACACATCTTTTTTTACTTTATTTTCCTGGCAGAAGTTGCTTTGTAAATGCAATCTTTTTTTAATTTAAAAAAAAAGTAAAAGAAAAATGTAGACAATAATAACATATACATTCTGCCAATGACACTTTCAGTTCACTGATTCCATGACTGCCATCTCTGGAATAGAATATAAGTGGTTTTAAAATGGTTAATCTACTATCAAAAAATTAAGATCAGTAGCAAATCAAAACAGAACTTATGAATACCTCTAGGTCATTTTGGTCAGATGGAGCCGAGGTCATAGCCGTATTCCAAAGGGGAGGTGTTTGTGAGTCACCAGCTGCACCCTTTGGATGATATATGTGCCCCATTGGATAAGGTCCATTTCCATACATTCCTTGAACCAACATACCTTGCACCTGAAATGGGTAGAAAAATTTCATTTGCTTGAATTAAAAATAAAAACTTGAAAAACAAATAATACATAAATAATAAAGTATGTATTAGTGGTGTGAATCTTCATGATTTAACTAAACATTTTAAAATGAAGAGAATATTTAACAACAAGCTTTATGGGCTAACTAAAAAGAAAGAAAATCATTATTTTCTTTGAACATTTTGTAATGCACCTTTTTTTTTTTATTATAAATAAAAAAATATTCTCAACCTTCAGCCATATTTGTCTACCAGTGTGTATGTATATATCAGAATAAAAAAGTATGTAGGCCTATTTACATTTGAGTTGAGTCTACCTAT
The DNA here is from genome assembly GCF_028476545.2 of Physella acuta. NCBI lineage: Eukaryota > Metazoa > Mollusca > Gastropoda > Physidae > Physella > Physella acuta. Next base: position 526,015 of record NW_026732496.1, read on the forward strand.
TTTAGCAACCTATGCTTATTTTTAATTATATTTTCTTATTTAAAGTGTGTAAGCTTATTATGAACAGATATATACATATGCAGTAATCCCTCACTACTTTGAGGTTCATTCAACACAGCCTAAGAACATTGCAGATTGTTTTAAAATATTAATAGAAATATTCAAAACTGAGGAATTCTGGAAAAAGTTTCCCGCACACCAGCAAAAGGCAGAATGCCCACACAATTCAAAATCCATATATCTGATTGGCTGGCTAGCTTCCCGCAATGTATTATCCCTCCCAGGAAAGGCCTAGACACTTCCCCAACCTTAGCTCTGATCTCCAGCAACTTAGTGTGAGTGAAACTTAGTCTTGAGATGTGTTATTTTTGCTGTTCTCTCGTGTCTTTTTGTAACCCCCTTGAAAATGTGCTCAGTAAGATCCACCCTCTAAATCTTCAAATGAAACCAAGAAGAGAAAAATGATGTCAGTGAATGAGAAAGTTTATTGGACACGAGATGACGGGCGACGTAGTATATGCCGCCATCTAGTTGTTTTATTTTCTGCTATCAGCAATTCAAAATTTGTGAATTCAACACTACTCCTCCCACCAGTGAAAGCAGCCGTTTACAGACAAAGAAAAGATCAATCAGAAATTTTTACCTCCCTTTCGTTTCAAATCGTTAAATACTAAATTATCTGCCCCTAATAGCCGTCACTAACCCGGCTCTACAATTGTAAACATTCGAGGTGAACCACAGTTCACCTGACAGGTGGGGATGAGAATTTTATATATATATATATATATATATATATATATATATATATATATATATATATATATATATATATATATATATACACTTAAGGCAGGACATAGCTATGCATCTATTGCACACAATTACTGATTAAAATAATTGTTCGCTATATAAAAAAAAGGAACTATCCATATAATTGCCTCGATATCGTTCTCTGAGGACCGTGTTATAAAAAAAGTAGTTTTACAGAATGTACACTTTAGTTGCATATACATACACAAAATAAACCGGGAGTGATCTCCCCTAAACTTTCTCGAATATTCTAATATAAAACTACGAGGAATGGCAACTCAGGACATAGACAATATTTGTAATCCATTTTTAATTACTTAAACTTTTTATAATAGATATAAATCTGGAAAAAAAAAGAATTGCACACCAAGTGAACGGCTAATAAAATGTGCATAATAGTGCGGGATATTAGTACTTTATAAATTTACATGGGTTTTTTGAGAAATTGGAAATAGCGTAAATTAGTACTTCTGGTCAACGGAAATTGCTCAAAATTTGACAGAAGGTAGAGAATTAGATCTTTTACTTACATGTGAAATTTCATTTATCTATCTGAAATAGTACTCAAGTTATAGGCTTTTGAAAAATTCAAAGTAGAAAAAGTACCACTTCCGGTTATCGGATCTACGATTTTGATAAAATACTTATATATGAAATTTCATCAACCTTGCTGTAACGGTACTCAAGTAATCGTGTTTACACAGACATACGGACAAGATTGCAAAATTATGTTTTTCCATATCAGTGAGGTGTAAAACGTCGAGATTTGTAAAAATCTCGATTTTTTTTTTTTTTTGCACCATTACAATACTTTCTCTTTACTTCGTATATACGAGAAAGTAAAAATGTACATATATTAAAAATGAGAAACTGCAGTTTTTCACTCAACGCTGACCATCCTGGTCCCCCTATTAAGAGCTATAATGGAGGGATTGCTGTATATATTTTTAAATTTTAGTACAAGAAACCAGTACAATCAAAAAAAGAAAAAAATCACACTATCTGACTGCATTGATGAATGTATGTATAATGGTAATCATGTTTTAAAAATTTATCAGATATCATGTCACATGACATTGTTATTGGAGGCTTGACTTCAACTTTGAAATAAATTGTTTCAGCTGAAGTAGGTGAAATTTTTATCACCAGACACCACTCCTGATAAAGCATTTTGTAATAATATATTATAACAGGAGTTAAGTTAGATCAAAGCTTGTGAAAATATGAAAAGCTGCAATTAAAGGGATTATTTTTTTCTTCTACCATTAATTAAATATTGAGATAAATATAATCCAGACTACATTGAAGTCAATGAGGGGTTATTTACATACACAAAAATTTAAAAATTAGTCAAAATTTGTGTTTAGCTGAGAGAATGGTTCAAATATAAATATCGAATAAAAAATCTTTAACGTTCAAAGTCTGTCTTGATAAACATAAATAGTTTAAAAATTAGTGTAAAAAGCAGTTATATTTTAGTTTAATGAAGCCAAACAGCATACATGGGCCATACTGTTGTGATCACCATCACTGCCTGGAACCCCTCCTGCATCTGTGTATTGTACCTGAGGCTGCATGTTGTATTCCATGCGTTCCTCTTCTGCATCTGGTATGCGCTGGTATACAATGCTGTTTGCTGAAATAGTCAAAATACAAGAATTAGGCCTATTAACACTGTCTTTTTTTAAAAAGTATAATTTTTTTTATATAAATATTAAAAAAAAAAATAAAAGCATTGCAGTATGTTAAAAATGTGGGATTCTCTATTTTTTTTAATGATTTGAATCTTCCCTCTACCTTCTGTGCTGACCATAGAATAGAAGTGTAAAATCTTAAAAACATTTGGTAGATTTTGTGTTACCAAAGAGTATCTTACCAGAGCTATTATTATAATTCCAAAGAGTTCCAAAAGAAGGCGGATTGGTAACTGGCCTTACTGGTCCTTTCTTTCGTTCACCTCCTATCGGTTGGATAGTTTTGTTAAGTTCCACGGGTGGTGTTCTTGTTGACAATGGGGAACCACTTCTGGGACCACTTAACAAACCAGCATCTATTTAAAAAAAGGTGTAATAAGCAAACTACGAAGTGAAAAATAACAGATCCAGGTAAACTACTGCTATCATAATTTGTACAAGATTTTAAAATATTGCATTTGAACTTATATATTAATTTTTATACACCTTGTGTTGATTATTCTAGATATTTATAGTAGAACTAATTATTATCTTTTCCCCCTTGGTGGGCAGATAAAGTAGAGTTTATGTGTTTCAATGACATCAGCATACTAAGGGAAAATGTGGTCAGTACTATGCCCAGCCACCTTTGTTTCCTTAACGCTAGTCAGGTACTCAACAGAGCTGGGTGGATTCAGTGATGTCCTACAGTAACAATTCTGAATAAAATCCAATCCAAACCAAGATCTTAGGGCTAACAGCTTAACGCTTTACCATTCGACACCATCCCCAAAACTAAAAATTACAGCATTTTAAGCGTAATTACCTAATACTTTTGAACGTTTGAACGACTATATATTGCCATTTAGTTCAGACAAAAGTATTGTACAAGAATTATTTGAAAATATTTGAAAAAATTTATCTGTAATTTACCATTGTAATTGCAACTTAAGATACTTTTATCTTAAATTATTTTTCAAGCAAAATGTCTAACCTTGTGGCATAGAAGGAGCACTGTTGGGTCTTCCTACTGGCAAGTTTTGCATAGGAGAATGTGCCCTCTGTGGTTGAGACTGGGAAAGAAAGCTAGGACTAGAAATTCCACCTGGAGAAATGCCGGGTTGACCAATTAAACCCTGAGGTGGGGAACTGTGTGATAGTGATCCAGGGTTGACACCAGAATTCATGCGATTTGTATTATGTTGCGGCGGACTGCCTCCATTATTAGCATTAACCAAGTTAGCTTGCTGGAGGAGATACTGCAGACTTTGAGCTTGTCCTAGCATCTCTGGTGGCATCATTTGAGGTAAATTACCTGGAAAATACATGTTTTTAATCAACATCTAAAGCTACTAATTTTGAAATTTATTTGGAAACAATGAAACAACATGAATTTAAATGAGAAAGTCACTTTAAACAAATGAAGCCAAATGAAACTATTCTATTACTACAAATGGGCCTATTCCAGCATACTTAGACTATCAAAATATCTTTCCTTAAACATTGAAAAAGTAATTAAACAAATCTGTCAGTTTCTATACACTCTTTATTCTGCCTTCAACCTATATAAAGAAGGAAGCATGAATTCAGATTGAGGTCTGCAATTGATGTTTTAGGTTTCAACTTCTAAAAGTTCAAAGAATTTAGAATGCTGATTTTTGTTATGTTTTCAATATTTAATTGCCAGTACAGATGACACTACAGAAAGTAAAAACGACAGATTCAATGATACAACTGCTTTGAGTTGAGCAATATCTTTTCTGGCAAACATAAATTTCTCATGTTTGATCAAAATATATATATATACCAATTTTAAGACAATTTGTGAAAAAAGTTGAATATTAAAGCAAACTCAAACTGATCTTAAAACATAAAACAAGGTCTGCAATGCAAACTTAAGTACGTAAAAAAAGAAACATTTTAAATATTAATTAATATTAACTTGCAAATCAAATTTCTGATTTTCCTTTAACAAAAAGTTTTTGGAAATAAAATTAATCAAGAATTTGTAAAAAAAAAATTGATAATTTTTTTCCTTAAAAAAAAAAGGTCATTAATATTTAATAATACTCAGCAAATCACACATTCTTAATGCAAATACGTGACTCAGCGAAGACAACAATGAAATTTATTAAAATATTGATTTTACACTTAATTAGTAAAGTGAAATTTTTTAGCATGTTCACATTGATCAAAAATGTTTAAATTTATGCTAATTTTCAGACATCAATACTAGCACTTTAATTTCTTAGTTTACTATTTTTATAAGCAATACAACATGGGGGACAGGTTAATTGTGGAGAGCCAATATCTCCTCATTGCACTTTTTAAATTGTGTTGTAAACACCAAAGATTAAGTAGTTAAATTTTCAAAAAACCTCAGCAGAAAAAAAAGTCAATTTGACACACATGCTGTAGTAATAAGATTTAGAAAATATGCAAGTATAGAACATAGATAATAGTTTGCAGGTCAGATTAGAAATATGAACTTTGTTCAATTATTAATAGGTAGTTACCTTGATTTAAGTTTGTCATGACAGAGCCAGGATTAGGGCTTGCATTGGGGCTTGGACCCTCAGGAACTCCTACTACTTGAGGTCTACCATCAGGCATTCCAATATTCACCATACCAGATAACAAATTGCTTGTGGATCTATCATAGCCATTCAACATTTGTGGACCCGTACTTGGCAACTGAAACTCAGGGGCATTTGGATTAAGAGCACCTTTGATCTCTGGTAAAGTCATAGGTCTGTGAGGCTTGCTGTATTCTTCTTTTTGGGGCAGTTGTTGCTGGCCTGGCGGCATTGGGATTCCTATCATATTCTGTGGGAAATGAGTAATAGGTATTCCTCCACTCATATCCATTCTAAGATGAGAAATCATAGCATTATCTTTATAAGGATACTGCTGGTTAAAGTGCTGTAAAAGCAAATTCCTGTAATTTTCATGATCCATATATGGATGCATATGCATTCCATGTCGGATTCCTGGATTCATGCCCCCAAGGCCCATTCCGGGTACATTGCCCATTGCTGGTATGCGGTAATTTGCCATGTTAGATTCCTGCAAATCAGAACGGTAAGGAGGAGAGTTACCCCGTTGAATTTTATAACCAGGTGCCTTAGCTTGCAGTTGTGGGTCAACACCATTATCATTTGTAACAACTGAAGTAGGGATAGATGTTGTTTGAGTGCTGGGACTGGTTGTGACAACGCCTGCTGCAGCCACACTGGCAAAGTCCATTTTGTCTGCCTGTTCTTCTTTCTTAGCAAGGAAGCTCGTGAACAGGCTGTTGTTGAAGGGGGAGTACTCTCCTGGTTGATTGGCAGTATTCCCTTGCTGACTATTGCGGTCAATATGATTTGTGGCTCCACTGGTGACGATAGGTAGAGGCATCTGTGACTGCATCTGCCCTGGCCGGGCAAATCTAACATTGACAGTGGTAGGACTCCCAAGTGCAGTTTTGATTTGACTTTGCATCCTGGGATCCTGTGATTTGGGGTGAACTGAGCTGGACATAATAGTACTACTAGACACGACTCCTCTCATAGTACTAGTTGCTGTAGTACTAAAGCTAAGAGAAGCAGAGCTAGTAGTTGACACTGGAGAAACTGATCTTTTCCGATCACCACCAAAAGTCAGCTGTCTAGCTGAGGATTTTTCAGAGCTGGATGCTGTAACTGTCCTGACACCAACTAAAGACGAATTAGGTGTCACTTGTTTCTGGGGACTTCTTCGGGGAGAAGGTGGTGGACCCTGACCAGGAACAGGATTTTGCCAGGCCCCTATAGTTGGCCCAATAGAATTAGACGTGGAACTTGAAGAGCGGCCAGAATTTGATTGGTTTATTCCTTGCCTGACTGATTTTGAAGGGGCAGGTGACTTGGAAGTTGTTGTAGATGTGCTATGAGATGAAGTAGTGGGTATTGTAAATGTTCCAATGGCAAAATCTGCAATTGAAACTGGGGTTTTCTGTGGCTGAGTCTTTTCTACTTGTGCTTTCTGCATCTTGGCAGCACGAGCGAGTAGTTCTGAGATATCTTTATCAGGTTCCTCAATCATTGCATTTATCAAATTATTTGCATGACGAATAGCCTCCGGATATCCCCTGAGTAAATAAAAAATAATATAGGTCAGCCAACGAAAGAAATTTTTTAAAATTACAAAAAATGCTTCAATTAACATTTTTTTAATGTTTTAGATATTTTTGCAATGATTAAACTTACTTTATTGTTACTGTTCTTTCTGAATTTCCTTTAGATTTCTCAACCTCCACATGTGCCCCTGAAACTTCTCTTATAGCATTGATATTGCAACCTCCCTTTCCAATAAGGCGTGATATCACATTAGCTGGCACTGAAAGCTTTTTTGACCTTGAAAAGTTTAAAATACCACATATTAAAAATATTTTGTAATTAGAATAGCAGCAATAGCATTTAGTTTTATGAGAAAAGCATGCAAGTTATTTAAGGCAAATAATTCAGCTAGAAAGGATCTAAAACAATCATTTAAATAATGAAATTCATATATATATATATATATTTATATATATATGTATATATATGTATATAGTGTACATACATGTATATATATATGTGTATATACATGTATATATATATATATATGTGTATATGCATGTATATATATGTATATACATGTGTATACATGTATATGTTACGGTCAAAGCCCGAAGTGCGGCCAAACCCCGGATTGGCCGGCTCTCTTGGCCAAAGCCCGAAGAACTTAGAACTAAGATCGTATTTCGTACATTGGCCGGCCAATGCGCGTACTGGCCAAAGTCCGAAGTGCTTAAACTAGACAACATATTTTGTACATTGGCCGGCCAATGCGCGCATTGGCCGGGATGTCCTGGCCAATGTTCTATCTAGACTAAGTTGTGATCGCGTTTTCATTATTCTGGGTGCGGTTTCATTGTGAGTAACGTATTGTTTAGCTCTTGTTTGTACAGCTCATTCTTGTGGATCCTGTGGCAAAGATGTCCATGCTATTTGTGGAGTACCCAATGAAGCAGACGAAGGGTACGGAGGGAACATTACCTGCAGATTGTGTCACAATAAACAAGACATCATGGAACTCAGGTCAGCAGCTCATACTGGCTTGCAAAATCAAGGTGCTAAGATGCTTATAACATCAAATACAAAATTTAAAGATGGTGAAGTGGGTGACAATGTACGCATCCGTTTTCCAGATGTAGACAGAGGTCACGGTGATCCCCGAAGCGTGATTGCAGTTGTCATGAGCGTCGAGGGCGGTTTCTACAAATTAGGAACAGAACATGGTGTTCTAAAACAACTGTATGCTAGAAGTGAGTTTTTGATTCTTCACGAAAAACTGCTCTTATTGTCGTCAGTTGGCACTGGGGAAAATCACTACGAACCATCGCATCTTCACAATCATTGACTGGGGGCCAAGGCTACACTCGCTGCAATTGCACAACCAAGTGGACAACAAATCGCTGCAAGTTTAAAAATAACAAGCTGCTATGTAATTTTAAATACCATAAAAGTTCAACTTGTTGTAACAAATGATAATATTGATTGATTAAGACTATAGTACAATACAAAATTTGAATGTTTCTGTCATTTACTTAATTTCATGATCCTTACGGCATTAAAAAACCCAAAATCTGCTCATGATTTTCTAATTCGGACTTTGGCCGGTCGTCCCTAGCCAGATGATCTTCTAATTAAGACTTTGGCCGGTCCACCATGGCCAGTCTGCGGATTGGCCGGCCAAAGGCCGAAATCAAGCAAAGTTTCGGACTTTGACCGACTTATGGGAGGCGATATTGGCCAATGCGCGGATTGGCCGGCCAGTCAGCGCATTGGCCGACTTCGGGCTTTGACCGTAACATATATACATTTATATATATATGTATATATATGTGTATATGTGATATATATATGTATAGATATATGTGCTAACTTGTGTAAATTGCAAGGAACTCACATATTTTTACGCACAACTTCTTTCCACCCTTCTTCCTTTTTTTGACCTTTTCTTGGACTTGGGGCAGTGGATGACAGTCTGTTGTTTGTCTGACCTTTTTCATAGTATCTATACTCTTCTATCCAGTCTTTCTTGTCATTAGGGCTGTTGTGAGAATGTAATATATATTCATAGTGAAACAAAGTATCATGTGTGCATCTTAAAATTGACTGATACATTAAAAATATTTTTTAATTTCCGTGGCACAAATCTTATTTTGATATAACTGATGTCATAGAGAGATTTATTTGAAATAAACTGAATGTAGATGTAGAAAATTATAAAATAAATGAGATAATAGCATTAACTGACAAATGTGTTATTGCCATCTGCATCACAAAGTCAGACCATCTCTGTAGTCACTCAGTCTGATCAGGTTATAAATATTTCCACCAGTCATTTATAATTTCATATTACCAGACATGATTCTATGTAAGCATGTGATTTTATTAAAATGTCTGCCTTAAAGGTCTCAAACTAGACCATGGCCAATAAGCAAGAGTTGCACGTTGTGAATTTGCACACAACTAAAATTTTGTACATTTGTATGATTTAAAAGGCAAAAATAGGATTAAGAATTCCTCTCCCCAATAAAAACCCAACAAAGTAGTGCAGAGTGAAAGGTCAAATAGTTTATTTTATGTATGTAAACACTAATATGTGATGGATATTCACCTGATCAGGCATGAGGAAATAGAATTAAAAAGTTGCAATGAATGTCTCATCAATAAACTTACTTCAATTTTTTTATATTTACGGAGCGTCCATTAACCTTATCAAAAGACTTCAGTACACTGGGAATCACACCAAAGTCATCCAAGTCTCCAATACCTAAACATTGTTGAACATAACATGTTATTAGTTCATCTTGTTCTCTTGATATATTCAACCATCTTTCTATCTTTTCATTAAGTACTTTTTTAACATAATTAAATTAAATATGTATTTGTTTAAAAAATTTCAATTTATTCAATTAAAAACAAAATTAGTTATTTTTTAAAATTGAAAAGTCTTAATTTAAAGCAAACATTTTACCTGTGGTACTGCTATGCTTTATGATGTCGGATTTCTTTACACGAGGTTTATTTCCTCCATCACTAGGGCCGTTAAGATAAACCTCTTTGTTACTAGCATTACTTGCAGTTGAAACTGCCATGGGTACAGTACTATTCACACTATTGTGAACAGGTTTTGTGGAGCTACACAACTGCATCCCATGGCCGATGCTACTGCTCACTTGAGTAACAGTACCAAAACTAGCCTGTGATGTGATGGCAGTAACAGTAACAACAGACTCAATTAAAGTTGTTATTTTTGCAATCGTAACTTGTAAAGCTTGGTTGACTTGCTTCTTATTCATTTCTGCCTTCACACTCCTTAGCCCAGCATCCTGGTCACTGGCTTCCCTTCTGTTTTCACGTGCAGCTTTCTGTTGCTTTTTCCTAGCATCTCTATTGGCTCTTGCAGTAGCTGCACTAGGTATGACATTTGCAGTCTCCATAAGAGCAGGGGTAGAGGATGTTGATGAAGCTACAGCAGCAGTTGTCATGTTAGGGGGAAGTCTTGACACCTGTTGATTCTCCACAGAGTTCTGACTCTTAATCACAGATGAATTGGCAACCTTGGCTTTGTGATTTTTGTTATCATTTTTCCCACATGAAGCTAAAATTAAAGATAAAATACAATTTGATGCAACAGCAAAATAAACGTACCTAAAAAATGTTTAATGTATTTTTTTTGTTTAATGAAATCTTATTTTAGTAATGCTAAAAATAGTCAGCATTTTACCTAAGTGTTGATTGCACTTGATTCCACTTGGCATACCCAACATCAGATTAGGTTCAAAGTTACTGTCATCTTCATCATCATCATCCTCCTCATCATCATCCTTTTTGTTACAACTTAATTCACCCTCTGGTTCCGGTGAGGAATTTTTACCACTAAAAAGCAAAATTTAAAAAAACAAATTATTTGTGAAAAAAATGAAGTCTAAGTAAATACTTATGAGTTTAACTGAAATTTCTCATACCTATCTTTTTCAGGCTTCTCATCTTTTTGTTTCCCTTTTTTCTTACGTTCTCGTCGTCGCTCTCGTCTTTTGCTTGCCAATTCGGCTTTGAGGGCTGCTTGCTCTTTTTCTTGCTTTATTTCTTCCAATAAACTGTCAGCATTTTTATTAGCTTCAGCAGCTTGTCGATCTTTTGCTGACACTATAATTTCAGCACACTGATTGCACTTTTTTTGAAGCTCCTAAGTTTTGGAAAATAATATTAAATAATTACTTTGAAAAGAAGTAAAACACTCTTTAATATCTCATTAAAAACAAAGAAAAAAACTCTGCATACTTTGTCTGTTATTGTAGCAATGTATCTCTTGATTTCATTTTCAGAGGGAAATTGCGTGACCTTTTTCACCATCCATTTGACAACTTTGACATGACCTCGTCTGAAAGCAGCCATAAGGCATGAAACTTTTCTATTGTCTTGACTGTCAATGTCTGCATCAGCTTGAACCAGCAAAGAGACAACATCACTGTGCCCCCCTGTAAAGTAACATATCCTTTTTATACATGTATGATAGCACATGTCTTTGTTACTGTATATACCAGTACTATGAAAAGATATAAAACAACAATTATCAACAACAATGTAATTGATAAATTACACTTCAATTATCTACTTTAGTTTAACTATCGATGAGATATATTTTATTTCATTTTTTTTTTATTATTATGACTTAAAAGAAGAAATTCGTTAAAACTAATCAATTTTGAAACATTTTATAACATTACATTATGTTGAAACACTAGAAAAATACCATAGTGCTAATATTAAAATGAGTTTAAAAATTACAAAACGATTAAATACCATTGCAAGCTAGCCACAGGGGAGAGTTTCCTTTCTTATTCTTGACATCAACTGAAGCCCCTCTGTAAAAATTTTTGAAAAGTAATAAAATTAGCATAAATAAACTTTAAAACCATTTTTATCATAATTTTCTAAGTTAAGTGGTCACTGGTTAATAGTAAGATAATAAAAAAAAATTTTTTTTTAATTCTGAGGGTATAGTTTAACAAAACAAAAAAAAAGTTTATTCAAACCTGTGTAAAAGAAGCTCAACAAATCTGTAATGCCCTTTGTCAGCTGCAATGGTTAGAGCTGTATCACGAGAAGAAGGTACAGGGGGAGCATTGACATCTGCTCCTTTGTCCAGAAGAACTCTACCAACTTCAACATAACCACCAGAAGCTGCCTCCATCAATGGAGTAAGACCAGTCTAAAAAGATTAATAATTCTGTGAGAGAAATAAACTTCACTGGAGCAGAGGATCCCAATCCTTAGGAGGGCCCCCATCAAGGATAGAAAAAAAGTTAAAAAAAAAAAAAAGTTGCATTTCTGAATGAGTCTAGGGCAAAAAGGCTTTATACTATGATTTAACTTATGTTTTCATAGTTTTTATATGAGGGAGTTGGTCGTTACCCTCTACACTTCGGATGGTAATGTCAGTTCTATAGTAGATTCAAACTAAAAGAATACTAAAAAATCTTACCTTAGCCCTATGCTCAATGTTTGCCTTGCGATCTACAAGAAGGCTTACAACTTCATGTCGGCCCTGGAAACAAGCCAGTGTTAGGGCAGTGTTTCTGTTTGTTTCAATTTGAGCATTAATATCACTTCCCATATCTAGCAGAAGTTTGACAGCTGCAGTATGACCATTCATTGCAGCAAGCATCAGTGGTGATATTCCCAGTTTACTACCAGTCCTGTTATAAAACAAAAAAAAATAGATTTTCAATATGGAACTTAAAATTAGCTAAATTATTACTTTGACCCAGAAAATATTAATCGTAAACATTTTCCAGCTAATATCTATTACCTATTTTAGACTAGTATCAGGTTATCTTTACAATTTTATTTTGAAGTCAGTATTAAATTTCCTAACTGTTGTTAACTAGTAACTAACAATAAAAAGTAATACCTAGAATTAATTTCAGCATTATGGGAGAGTAGTAGCTTGATAATATTAACATAACCACCAGAGGCAGCTAAACTGAGAGGTGTATAGTCAGATACATTGCGGTGTTCTTTGTTTGCATTCCTATTTAATAGTAATTCAACAACCTGGAATTTAAAAAAAAAAAACATTTAAAATTATATTTAAACAAAGTAAACAAATAATTTTAATATGCATTTTTACAAGGAGCATTTAAATTATATGGTGTACTATTTAAAGATAACCAATTAAGTAGAATCAAGCAGTATTTTTTTTTAATATAATTTTCTCATAATGTATGTTTGGTGGCTAAATAAAATGTACTTAGATTCAGTAAAGTAGCCAACATTTTAAGATTGAGTGTGTGAGTGTATTGATGAGTAAAATTGTACCTTCAATGAAAACTTAAGGGGGCACACCACCGTACATACAAAAATTCACAAAAAAATTTTTTTTAAGAAGACAAACATATGTATTGCAGATATAAAGATATTTTATATTCTTTTAGACCAATGTGAATGTGTCATCAGCGTTAGCCGATAAAAAAATACAGAAATAAATGATTTAGACATATCATACTTCAATCTATAAAACTCAATAACCATTTAATGTATTGACTTTTAACTTCTAATTTAAATAAAGGAGAGGATTCCTAACAGGATAATAGATAGACTTTTTGAATATATGACAAAATGTTGAAGTTACAATTTTTTTGTTTTTAGATTAAAATATTAACCATGAAATCAACTTTGAAATTCTCTAAAAACAAAACTACTCAAGATAACCTAAAAAATTCTATATTACTCTAACTGTAATTATGTTGTGTTTCTACTGTACAAATTTCATTTAAATCCAATAGATAGTATTTGAGATTCATACTTTTGAAGTTTTAAAACTGGTAAAAAAACAAGATTGTGAGAAAAAGGGGAAAACGTGTTTGAAAATGAAAAAAAACTGTTAAACACTCTTTATATCTTATCAAAAGCTTATCATATAGTTTAAGCAATGTATACAAGATACTATAATCAAAGTTTCAATCAAATCAAGCAATAATTAGTCTTGGTAATTAGGTTTAATGAGGTGCACCCCCTAAAAATAAATTGTAAATAAGAGTTATCAAAAATATTTTTAAAATTAATAAAAGCTTTTAAAACAAATAATATCCTAGTAAAAGCTTATTAAATAGTTTTAGTATGTACAGAAGTTACTATTATCATTTGGTTTCTGAAATTAAGGAGTAATTATTCTTCTAAATCAGGTTTTATAAATGCACCCCTGAACAAAAAACTTCAAAACAGGTCAAGTAAAATTTACAAAAAAATTAAATTAGCTTACAAAAAAGCTACATAGAGGTACAGTATACAACTCTGAAAACATTTGCATAGTTACAGTAGGCCTAATCATTCTCTATTTAGAAAGCCGAAGAAAAATATGATGATCTGCCTTCAGCCTGAACTAGTTTCTGTTGGGCTATGGGTGAAATAACAGCCATCTTTCAGCATTACTAACTGTCATGTAATCCCATGATTGGGGCCATATGCCTAGATGCATGCAGAAAGACTTTCATTTGGGTTGAATCTATCATGCAACTGCTCAATATGGCATTTGTCGTCAGTTACTAATAAACATTTTGGACAGCTTTGGCAACATGTTCTAAGATGAATGATGAACCTTTGTGAGATAGCGGTGTTGAATTATGTACCATGACACATTTGCCAGAAGCACCAGGAGGTTTTCCCTGTCTGGCAATCCTGGTGTGTGTCCTTTCATCTGTCAAAGGGACATGATTAGAAGGAGCTCCAACTTTCCACCTCAGTTCCCTGTACTGCCAGTCTTACTTGAAACTGCCTTCTTGAAGTAGGTCTGGAGATTTTTTTTCAGCTGCTGAAATGAGATTGAGACAATATACTGATCTATACATTCTAGCTATCAGAGTGATTTCAAGAATTCAAACAAGTTTGACAAATCCTAATACCTGCGTAAGACTTCCAATCTATCCACTCAGTGCATTACGGCGATTAGACTGCAGAAGCACTAAATTTTCTTTGCGATGGTTGGTGGAAGTAGTGTAGCTGCAACCGATGCATGTGCACTGAGATGCAGGTACTGTAGGTGCATCTAGTGCATCTGTGCAGTCCCAAGTGATGTGCATCAACCCTAGCAAGCTTGGCAGCACTAGCTTTGAGACTTCAGGCATTGACTGTAAAAATATTTAAAAATAATAAGGCATAGGACTTATTGTTATTTCTAGATCTATCTATTATTCTATTATAAACTATTGTTTGTATTTATAGACTCATATTTACCTATTTAGATCTGGACTAGAATCTAAATTCTACTTCTAGATCTTGATCTAGGTTTTAGATTTAGAATCTCCAATCTAGATCTAGTTCTAGATCTAGAATAGATGTAGAATCTAGATTCGAGATCTAGATCTAGAACGACTCATTATCGATAAGGAATAATAGTCCAAGTTTATTGATGAAAATACAATTAATAACTATATTTTAGAAAATAATTTCAGTAAAATAGTAATTAAATCAAATCTTACCGTAAAAAGAAGCCAACAAACAAAAAATATGCACTTATTTGATAAAAAAGAAGCACACAGGTTCGCAGATGTCGAGTAAAGGAAGTCATGCGCTGAGCAAAATAATAGCCCGTATCTCGGCAACGGGTAACATTTCGGTCATATGTCGCCTTGACATGAGCTAATTTTAGTAACTTACAACATGGCTTCGCCTGGTAACCAATGGGAATACAGCTTTTCTTATTTCCATCATGCATTCACCTCGCGATTTCTATTTTAGTATTTAAAACTAGGTCAATGTATTTAGGTTATTTAAATGAGCAATTGCAAGCCAGTCATTCTGATATACGGCTTGCTATGCTAGGTCGCTTAGTTAAGAATCTACAGGCATGTTTATGGAGGCCATTTTTCCGTAAATTTATATTTTTCCAGGCACACACACCTTCTTCAAATGCACAAATATGTATGAAAATGTCAATTTACAGTTAAAACGATAACGGCATTAGGTAAATAAGATGTTAATGTATAGAAATAAAAAAAAAACGAAAAAAAAATAAAAATAAAATAAAAAATCAAGCTGA
The DNA here is from genome assembly GCF_028476545.2 of Physella acuta. Classification (NCBI taxonomy): domain Eukaryota; kingdom Metazoa; phylum Mollusca; class Gastropoda; family Physidae; genus Physella; species Physella acuta. Next base: position 541,614 of record NW_026732496.1, read on the forward strand.
GTACGGTGTTGTAGCCCCTTAAAAACAGTTGCTTATAATCAAATAATTCTAAACTTTAACAAAACAAATGGCAAACGTTTACCTCATATCTACCTCCTGAACAAGCCAGAGATAAAGGAGTATCTTTTGTTCTCTCAGATTGTGCTTCAATATCTGCATGATGATCTAACAAGATCTCTACCACATCCACATGCCCCGCAGTAGCAGACAAAATAAGGGGTGTAAAACCTTGGGAAGAAATTTAAAATAGTACAATACATTTAGCTAAATAAACAAATCACTAAATTGTATGACTATAATCAACTTTAAGTAATACTGATAGTAGTTAGATATTTTTAGTCTGATTTTGAGTCATATTTATAACTTTCAAAAGTCATTTAAGTTAGGGTACCATGCCAATGTTCACTAAGCTAAGAACACACTAACAGTGATTAATTAATGTAATGGCTCTGATTAAATAAATTAGTACAAGACTACTCCAAAAACTAAAATTACCTTTTTTGTCTCGATGTTCAATATCAGCCCCCTTGGCCAGCAAAAGAGTGACTAGTTCTGCATGTCCCCCAGCACAAGCAAGTGTAAGAGCAGTATCATGATTACTTTCTGTTTGTGAATCCACATCAACAGATGAATACAGAGTATTAGTTGACATGCCCATAACTTGATTAGGTGAGGAGCTTCCATTAGTGATATCCAAATTAGAGATAGCATTCTGATGATTTGCAGGTGGAGTTTGAACTACTCGTTGCTGCTTTCGGACCTACATAATTTTTCAACATTTGATTTGTTTTGCTTAGTATTAAAATGTAATTAATTTACTATAACCAAAAAAAAGATTGAAATACAACTTACCACCTGAGGTTTGCTGGTAGCTATTGTGTGATTTACTGAACCTGGTCCTTTGAGTTGCTGCAATTGTTGTTGCAAAAGCTGTTGTGCACTTTCTTGCTGTTTTTGAAGCATCTGCTGTTGATGCTGGGAAAGGTGAACAGGGTGATTTGCAGTTATTTGAGTGTTCACATCACCTTGTATAATATGCTGGTTTGGCTGAGATTTGTTATTTATTTATTGGGAAGGGGTTGAAATAAGAAAAAAAAAAGTATGTTATAAGCACACATAAGTTCGACAGTAACAAAAAACTAAATATCAATAATTAAACAATGTGTTATAGATATTTTTTAAAAATGTTAATCTGAAGGTTTTTTTTAAAATGAATCAGATTGTGAAGGTGCATGATTTAAGAAATTTTAAATTATGTATGATCTAAAAACAAACCTGTTGGGAAATATGTTGCAACTGTAACTGCTGCAAATTAGGCTGATTCAGCATTTGTATTAGTTGCTCCTGTGGTTGGGGCATCAACTGTGGATAAGCCAGCTGAGGCTGCTGGGATGACACTGGCAAAAGAATTTGCTCAAAGTGAGGTGGGAGAGAACTGATCTGTTGTTGGGATATTGATACCGTCTCAGCACTTGGTGAGGCTTTAAACAGAAAAACAAAATTGTTTCAAGGATACAGCACAACAAAATAATTACCAATAGGCAACTGTAATAAGTACATGAATGTTCAATTAAAAATCTTACCTCCATTATGCTCAGACTGAAAAACAATATGTTGAGCTTGAGACTGGCCCGCTGCAGGAAGTGAATGAACTGAAGGTGGAGGTGGGGGTGGTGGAGGTGGGGGTGGTTGCTGTAAAGGTTGAGTAATTTTGAATGTACGTTGAACTTTGTTAGCTCCATTTCTTTTACTCCCTTGGCTCTTTCCCCCTCCAGGTCGTCCTTCTGTGGTGGAGCTTGGTGTTGTGGTAGTTACCAGTGTGGGTGATGGTGGAGGTGGTGGTTGCCCTTGTTGTTGCAAAAGAAACTGTTGTTGATGCTGCTGCAGATGAGCCTTGAGAGATCAAATTTCACTTATTTAACAATGTTAATAATGAATTTAAAATAAAAGAACTCTTTAAAGCATTTAGATTACATGAAGACTACTAATTATAAAACTTGTGGGGTGTACTTTTCTATGTACAAAATTGTATAAAATGAAAAATTTTAAACATGGTTATGTGAGTTGATTGTTAGCTTAAACAGCACCATCACTATAAGAGAAACATTTCAATGTGAAAACTTGAATCCTAACTTATTAGATACCATTTTAAAAGCCCTTTAATTAATTTTTTACCTGTAAATATGTTTCTGTGCAAGTTGCTGCAGATGGACTTAGCTCACTATAGGCTAAAAGTTTGGCGAATTCATTGAACTGCTCCATATTAAGAGGTTCTGTCATACCCAAAGTTTGACCAGGAAGTTCAAGAAGCTTAGCCAAGTCTTCATTTTGCTTGCCCTTCAAAATTTTTTTAAAAGAATGGTTAAAAGACCTTTAAACAAAGAAAAAAAAAACACTGTACACAATATTTTCAAACATTTTACATCAGAATAAGTCAAATGGTGTCGAATTGTGTTGAGAAAAAATTATCCTAAAGTTAAAACAGATCTATCACTAAATTTACTAAGTAATGAGCTATTTTATTTAATAGCAATGTTATACTATTGTTACCAGTAATGTGAAAAAAGATGCAGACATAATCATATCCTATTTAAGACATTTATGGTAGAAATACTTTCAAAGTATTTCATTTTCACTTGTACTGCTAAAAGTGGATGTGTCAAAGTATCAACTAGTAGACCTATGTACTAGTACATTCATAGGGACTTCAATTTATTAAATAAACATGTCAATTCTGAAGATAGTAAAAGATGATCTTGAAGTTTATACTATGCATAATTTGCTTACATTTCTGACATTTAAAAACTGATTGGGAATAATGTTTGAAACTAGCTAATTTTGTAATAGAAAGAGAAATGACATCATAAATAAACTTGACATCATAAATAAACTTGACATCATAAATAAACTGTTTTTCTTTTAATGTGCTGGTAAGTAAAAGTAGTTGTGCAATTGTATAGACAAATGAAAATCTATACATACAAAGCAAAGCACATTTCCATATTTTAATAGAAAAAAAAATTAGTAAAATGAGCTAAAATTAATGTGTAATAGCCATACATTAATTTTATTTCCTTTAAATAATTAAGATAAATTGTGATATTACCCCAGCATTTGCAGCTAGAGCACTGTTGGGGCTAGTTATTGCTGGCAATGGGGAAGTTGGTGTTTGTTTTAACTTAAGTGACAAATCAATTTCTGGTTGTGGATTGAATAGTAATTGAGCTTGAGCTTTTTCCTGAAGCTCTTGTTCTAATTTCTTGATGCTCAGTTGTTTAAGGTTTTGTTCTTCTTTTGCAGCCTGGTTTGTGGTCATTTTTTCATCCTAAAAAGGATTACAATCTATTAATATTCTTACTTCAGGCTCATTTATTCGTAATCCCCAGTAGTTTAGGACAAAATTTAACTCAAACCCCTCCCTAACAAATATTAATGTTAATTGAAAACAATAGAAGAAATTGTAACTTTAGATCCATGTAATACTATGTCTTGTTAGTATTTATTCAAAGTGGGGCTTATGTAGAAAAATGGCTTTTTATTTTACAGATTAGAAGCAAACAAAAAGAGAAACAAAAGAGAAAAATAAAACAAAAATGCAAATTTTTTTTTAAAATGAACAACACAGATGACAGTACACATTCAATAGGAATTTTGTTTAACTTTTAATAACCTTATCAATTGCCTTTTCGTCCATCAAACCAGTGTTATTAAAATATTGTGGGTAATTTTCAGGTACCACAGCATTACAGAATTTATTTCCACTCTTTGCATCAGTCTGAACACCATTTACTCTCTTGCTAACAGACTTTTGCATGCTTTGACGAATGCTTTCTGGAGTCTTTGCTGAAATAAGACAAATTTATTTTTATTAATATAAAAATTATAATCAAAACAACTTTGAGATAATGAAACTGCACAACTGTAATGTTAGCCTAAGTTGAGGTTGATTAACCAAGTCAAACACAGCAATAGACAATATTTTACTTTCTCCCTTATTTTGCAAAGAATGCAAAAACAATGTACAAAAAACTGGCGGAGTAGTTTGCATTATATAACAACTTTAAAGAATGCTTTAAAAAGAATAAAAATCATTATAGGTCAATAACAAGTCAATGAAATAAAATGCATTTAATAGCATGTATACCTTGAATAGCTGAAGCTAAGCTAACTGGGAGCTGAGAATCTGGTTCACTAGGTGGTACAATATTGGCTAGTCCTTGAACAGGAACTCGAGGCTATTAGTAGTAAACAAAAATAAGATGTAAAATATTGTATTAACCCATTTGAATTAAAATGTTTATTACAACATAAATACAAATGGCTTTATATTATTTCAAATTAAATAAATTGATAAACTAAAAGATCTATATTATCTTACTATTACCTCTTCAACTGGTGCATCTGTCACACTTAGCTGATGTAACTGATCAGTTGCATTGTTAATAAAGCGGTTAGGCCACTCAAGCAAAAGTTTGACAACTTGGGTGTGTCCACCTTTTGCAGCTTCAATTACCATAGTTGAGCCATCCTACAAATTATAGCAAATAAAGAAAATATATAGAGCATTATACATAATAAATGTAATAATTATATTAGTTATACTAATTGTGTGTTACAAAAAACCCATAAGCTCGCGTTGTCGGGCAATTATTAAGTGTGGGGCACCAAACATATCTGCCATCAGAATGCATAAAAGATTTATTTTTACGGAAACTTTTGAACTTACCAACCAGCCTTTATCTTACTAAAAAAATTCATATATAACGTTTTAATAACAAGCTTTTAAGTAATAATGCACTAAAAAAGCGTTAAATAAAAGCTTGTAAAAAGGCAATGCTAAGTTTAAACATGGAGGTTTATTGCCTTTATAAATCAAGTTAACTCAAATCTATCGTCATTTAAAGACAAGTGAAACACTATAATATGGTAGTCAAAATTATTTAAATAAAAATTTTTTTTAGCATTTCTGGAAAAAATATATTTATCTAAATACTTTATTTTGTGAACTTTTCCTAAATACTCAGTTAATTTTTTTTTTTAATTACTACAACAATTATTAAAAAGCCAGCTTGACCAGTAAATGTATGTATCACAATGCAGTATTGTAGATTTAGTTCAAAGTGTGTAGTTGAGAATTTTAAAACTGATCTTTTCCAGCCTTTGTACAAATCCACCATCTTGTTTAAAAAAAATTTTTAATTTCAGTAGAAATTAGATAAAAAAAATTCTTTTTACCTTCAACTTATGATCTAATTTTGCACCATGCTGCAATAATAATTCGACCACAGTCAAATGACCTCCAGCACATGCAAGGGACAACACAGTATGGTCATTTGAAGTTGTGCATTTATTTACATCAGCCCCTATAAAAAGAAGAAATGATTCTTATAGAACATTCTAGATTAATTTGACTTATAATTATTTGAGTTAGAAGTAGCATTAAGTTATTACCTTTACTTATAAGGAACTGAACTGTACATAGATGACCTGCTCTTGCAGCTTTCATGAGTGGTGTGCGTCCACCCTCAGACTCGTGTTCCTAAAATATAAATTAACTTCAACATTGAGGAAAGTGATTGAAACATACTATGCCTAACTCAGAAATAGAGCAAAAAGCAGGTAGGTGCTGTAAAGGTTAAAACTAATAAAATACAAAAAGTGGAAGTTAATATTTCCAACTAATAAGTCTTACCAATTTAGCACCACACTCTAGCAAAGCCTCAGCCACATCTGTATGTCCATTTTCACAAGCATATGTCAAAGCTGTGTCACCAGTTCCAGTCTGAGCCTCAACATTTGCACCTTTAAAATAAGTTGTCAAACAACTTTTTGAATACACCACTATAAATTTAATTAAGCACTCCTCTTAAAAGAGGATCCCTACATTATATTATTGAGATAAATCTATATACTTCTAAAACTCAAATTTACATGTTTGATAATTGGTTTTTTTATATTTTTGTTTGTATTGTTACAGGGGAGAATCTGCATTATGAGTAGAGCTGTAAAATAGTATTTGGGTAGAAAAACTATGTTCTTTTCTAAACACACTGTTAATCACAAACTAATTTAAAGACGTTAATTTATTAATATATTCATGGGTAGATTAACCACATTAATTATAAAAGTTCAGAACGATGACTTTACTTATAGTGATAAGTCATGTTACATGATTTATTTACTTTTTACAACAATTTTTTTCAATTATTTTTTTTTAGATGTGAATGATAAAGTTGCCTATTGGGACTTTGCGGAATACAGGGCAGGTGAAATAGAGTTCACCTGTTTCTTTGTCCTCAGCATATGAAGGGATAGTGTGGTCAGAGACAATGCTCGGCCAGAATCGTTTTTGAAACGATAAAAAACGTCTTTAATGTGATGATAAGTGACAGGCGTCATTTATGGATGACCCCCAAAACCCAGTTATCTAACTAGATAACAGGTAGTCTAGTTAAAAATAACAACTTATGAATTACTAGTGAACCAAGTTGAAAAATGAAAAAATAAATGGTTAAAAATATGTCAGTAAAACAAGAAAATAAACAAACCTGACTGTAACAAGAAAGAAACAAGTTCCAAGTGACCTTCTTGTGCAGCTTCCATGAGAGGTGTGCTGCAACCAAGCTCAATGAGAGCACCAGATCTCAACAAAAAGTCTGCCACCTCAAGAAATCCACCACAACATGCTAAAGTTAAGGCAGTTTCCTGGGTTTCTTCTGTCTGAGCATTAATGTCTGCACCTGCAAGTAAAGAAATATAAACAATAACTACCATATAAATTTATGATCTAGAACTTATTGTGAATAATTATCTGTGTAAAGTACCTTGAGATAAAAGCAAAGCCACCATGTCTTCATGGCCTTCTCTAGCAGCCTCCATCAGTGGTGTGTAACCCTCATCATTGACTTCTTCAATATTAGCTCCACGTTCAATGAGTAAACTGGCTAATTCAATGTGACCACCGCATGCAGCTAGAGTCAAGGGTGACTCAAAACTATCTGCTGGCATGTTCACCTAAAATTGAGAAAGTTCAGTATGTTTAAAGTTTCCCTTTCAAACCTGACGGTCTATGGGGAAAGTGAAGTAGAGTTCACTTGTTTCTGTGACTTCAGCATATGAAGAGATAGTGTGGTCAGTACTATGCCAATATGTTTACTAGTATGTTTACTAAATAAAAAACAATGATCGGAATTATTATCACATAAACTAAAGATTTTTTTAAAACTTACTTGAGCACCACTGTCTAACAAAAGCCTAGCCACTTCAACATGACCATCCATGGATGCTTCCATTAATGCAGTGTGCATTTCATCAGTCTTGTGCTCCTGATCAGCACCTGCTTCTAATAAAAATTTCACCATATCTAAGTGCCCTGAAAATAAAATAGAAAAAGAAATTATTTATATACATACACAGTAATAAAGAACAAATGTCTAAACATGTTACAAAAAATAAAATAAGAAAACAATTTTTGGTTACCTTTGTAACAAGCCAAAGTGAGCGCACTCTCTTTAAATTCATTAGAATGGGTGTTAATCCCAGCACCATGCTCTAGTAGAATCTTTGCAACTTCAACATGCCCTGCTGAGGCTGCTTCCATCAAAGGTGTGTGCCCATTTTCATTATGAATCTCAACATTGGCACCACTAAGCAACAGCTCTTGAACCACTTCTTTAAACCCTCCACACGCTCCATAATGAAGAGGGGTGTTACCTAATAAATATTTTTTTTTTTCAATTTTATATTAAAAAAAAAAGTTATTCACAGGCAGTTTTTGTTAATATAGCTTTTTTTTCTTCAAATATAACTGCTTAATTGTAATAGCTTTTTACCAGCAGAAGATTGGGCATTTATATCCGCATTATGAAGTAGTAATAAGCGCACAATGTCAACATGTCCACCACTAGCAGCTTCCATCAACGGTGTACAATCTCCTTTTATTCCTCGGTCTTCAACATTGGCTTTCATGGCAAGCAGGACCTATACAAGATTTTAAAAAGAGGTTTAACACCTGTTGACTAACATTTTAAAAAAAAAACCACTTAAAATAAAAATGATTACCTGAGCTAACTCATAATATCCAGCTGAACAAGCCAGTGAAAGAAGACTTTCACCTTCTTCTGAGGCATCAGCAACATTGCCTGAGTTGGAACGATGAACAAGGGACTCACTCTCTCCATTAGCTTCAAGTTGCATTCTGCAATAAAGATGATTAAACTAACATGAGCTTACATGAGTGTTTTCAATTTTATACTTTATTTCTGAAGGTAAACATTAAAGAAATACATGATCTTTTTTTAAAGAAAAAAAGTTAATCAAACCACTAAAGGTATTTAAATTGATGTTTTTCTTGGGTAAAAATTGATGACTGACCCATCAGCAGAAACAAGTTGTCCTTGAGAATCTCTCATGCGATGTAATGCCTGGGCAGCTTCATCAAGTGCACTGCTTACAGATGAGGTAAGTGTACGCAGGACTTCTGGATCTGACAATGCTTTGCCATCTTTGGATGACAATTTGCTTATACCTATTGATATAAAATAAAATGCAACTGAGAAGTCCATTTCTACAAAGCTTTAGAATTTTTTTTTTAAATACAGGATCTATAAAATAGAAATTATTTATAAGCATTACACATATGTACAAATGGTACCACTAATTATATTTAAACCTGTAGTCTAAGGCATTGATCTCTACTATACCAGCTATAAAAAAATGTGGGTATGGTTTTATAAATACAATTCTTTAAACTTAATTCACATTTATTTTTAAAATGGATTAGAAAGAAAATCTTATTTTGCTGGTAAAAATACCTGCAGCTTCTAACAATGCTTCTAATCGAGCTTGTGTTTGTGGATCTACAGTCTGAATACCCTGACCTTCAGCCTCTGCAGCCAATAGAAATTTTGATGCTTGCTCACCTTCTTCAATATCATTTTCATCTAAAATGAAAGAATCAACCTGTGAAGGATAAAGGGATAAAAGTCAGTTATCACTTTTTTTTTTAAACATACTCCTAATTACAATGAAATAATTTTTGCCCCTTTTTTCCTTAGGAATTTATATAAACAATTTTTTTTTCTTTCCAATACACCCTCTGCAAACAGTTAATTATTATTTCAAATAATTATGCAGACCTGGCAAAAATGCTCTAAAATTTCATAACAGGGAAATTTCAACAATCAATTGTCTCACAATTAAATTAAGTTCTCATTTTTTTTTTACTGAAACAGCTTGATAGTTTCAAGAGCATTAATAAGACCACTGTTTAAGACCAAAAGATAGATCCATGTGCAGCAGAACATAAATATAGCATGCCATTTTAGAATTAGGAGACATTTTTTTAAATCTGCAAATCAGCGCATATGTGCTGTAACTAACAGGTAAGCTTGAATAAAACAAAACAAAAAATGATATCTGAACAATTTTTTGTTAGTTTATAAAAGTTATCTATACAAACTCAGTAATATACTGATAAACAAAAGGTGAAAGAAGATCCCAACACACTTATACAAGTTTTACAAAGCTCATTTGAATGCTTTAGGACTTTCATAACTTTTATGTATTAGTTCTACACATGCTTTTTAACTTATCCAGATTTATAACTCTTTTGGCATTTTAGATTATTTTCTTAGCCAGCTATCACTTAATGGTAAACGAAGCCAATAATTATAATGAGAAAAATAAATACTAGTCAAAAAAATATATTGCATTTTAGATACATTGTTTTTAATATGCCCGTTTATGTTACGTGAAATAATTACAAACTAGTCAAATAAATCAGCTGACTTTTGCAAAACAATGCTATTTCAGTTTGACATTAAATTACAAAAAATGTTTTTGCGGCTGTCAATTTTAAATCCACAAACATATCTATATATATAATTCTCTTCTGGGAGACGCTAGAAAACAAGCTGTAAACGCGCTCCCTACCATCCCCACCCCTACATGGTCTTAGTGAGCTGTGGTTCACGCTGTTTACCTTCGTGGAGTCAGGTTTAGTGACGGCTATTAGGGGCAGATAATTTAGTTTGAAACGATTTTAAACGTTTGGGGGGGGGGGGGGGGAGAGAGAGAAAGGAGGGTGGTTATGGTCCTTAACGAGCTACTTATACACCTTATAGTGTTTTAAAGAAATATTTTCAGTGTCAGCGTTGGTACTGTCGAATTCACAAATTATGAATTACTGAAAAGTAGAAAAAACAACCACTAAATAGCGGCGTATGTTATGCAGCGGGCCGGCTCGTTGGTAATAAGTTAACTCACATACCCTATGCACAACAATAACAGACATTGGCATTCACTATACATTGACTCTGTGGTTTACACTATTCAAGGTATAGTTTTATTTAGTGCTATTCAATTCAAACTTATTTACAGCTATCCTGAATTTAAACTAAATTATACAAACATTCAAATTTATTTTTAATATAGACAAAAATGAAATGTTCAATCAAAAAAATATATATATATAAAGTCAAGGATTTTTTATAGCTGAATGTCCCTAATCTAGATCTCATCCCTTCTAATTTTCTGCCTGAATTTGTATGCTATCTTGAGTATTTTTAATACCAGTGTCTGCACTTCAGTAATTGGGGCAATGCTAGGGTTTAAATTAGCAAGTTATGTTAGCTTAATACCAGTAGAGTAATAAGAGCCTTGTTTTAAGAAATCTCCATAATTTAATTACGCTATAATCAAACACTAGTGTAAATCACATTCCACCAAGTCCTACTATGGACCCCACAATGAAGTGACATGCTATTAACAACATGATACACATATTAGAAGACTATTGGGGTAAATGACATAGCTCCAAGGATTGCTGACTTCTGCTGAATATAATTATTTCACTTACAGTAACTGAAAATGAGTGCGTAACTAGCAAAATTGCAGGCTTTTCTATAGGAGGCATTCTTGATCAACACAACTTTGGGTAATTAAAACTTTAAATCAATAATCTAAAAGGTTTTCACAAATATATCCAATAAAAGAATTCAAATACTGAGAAAAGTAAAGTTCCCCTTTCAAACCTGACGGTCTATGAGGCAAGTGAAGTAGAGTTCACCTGTTTCTGTGACATCTGCATTTGAAAGGATAGCGTGGTCAGCAATGTGCCCAGTCCCCTTTACTTTCCATAACGTGAGTTAGGTACCCATCAGAGCTGGGTGGACTCGGAGACGTCATACTGACTTGAACCCAGATTCGAACTCAAGACTTACGGGTTTGCATTCTAATTATCTAACGCTAGGCCACTGTGTCTCATAATTCCTAGAAGTCTATGATATTTTTTTCAAAACTTTCTATTTTTAGTTGGGTTTTATTAACGCATATTTTACTTTATCATATAGGCTATATCTTTGTGAGGAATTAATTTTTAAAAAGTTATTTGCATCATTTAAATAATGCACACTAAATAAACAATGATACAGCTTTGAAAAACAAATTATTTTTGAATTGTTAAAAGGCAAAAAACATTGCAAAACGTACAAATGAAATCATAATAAACATGAAGACCATATAGTTTTTCCAGTTTTAGCCATGTAATGATATAAATTTCTTTGAAAGTCGATTATTTCAGACCCTATGTCAGTTCCGGCTTTAAATTTAATGCTTATAATCGATAGGTCTATACTTTGCAATGAAGTAAATTATAGGGCCTATTAAGAAATAGTTTAATTTAAAATAGTGACTGTAATGAAACATCCTACAAATTAAGAAGGGTCTACTACTAGCTAAAAAAGTCTATGTTCAATAGGACAATTAAAATTTCCAGCTTGCTGCAAGACAACAGGTGACTAGATCTATATCTAGAAAGGCTAGTAAACTAAAAAATGTACTACATTCTAGATTCAACTAATAGCATTGCTTGATAATATGGAGGCGGGCCTGGTTGCTAACAATAAGGCGTCCACGCTGGGCGGTGACAAGGACAAAAGACCATTTTTTTCAGCCTACTTTCAGTAAGCTTCTTAAAATTATTTTTAAAAATATTAACCACCAGCAAAGGGGCGGGTTTATCACGATATAACAACCAAGTATAGGTCGCAGGGCTATGTAAGCCAGAAAAGCATTTCAAAATTTGTTTTAGAGAATGAAGGCTAAATTTAAAACTTGGTTTTATTAAAAATAGACCTAATAGAACTTTTTAAATATCGATTTCCATATTACAAATATGATTTCCATAGTAAAGCATTATTAGGTTTATCAGTCTATGAAAAAATAAATCAAATATCGTCAGCCATTTTTTTATAAGACCGACCAAGAAAATGACAACCACAATTTTTTTTTTTAAAATGTGACCACTATTTGTTGATCACTAGTGAGCTCTGGTGCGTAGCCACTTAAAAAGTCAAACCGAATTTGTGGTTTTCTTTAGCATCAAACACAAGGGTGATATAACATGGTTGTATTGGAAAAAGTCATGCCATAGCTGTAAAGACAAATTTTAAATCAAGTAATTTTATCTAAAATAGCTAAAACCCTCAAAATTAGTGCTTATGCATTAAATATGGATGTTTGTTATTCAGTGACCATGTTTAAATTGAAAATTGAGTAGGCCTAGGCCTAAATTTTAGATTTCGCAAGAATATTAACTAAATCGGGTGTTTGAGTTGTAGCTTTTCAGGGCACAATTTTCCTTCTTTGTATCCTCTTTTTGGGTGGTTGAGGATACCGATGTCCAATAATAAATTCTTCCGAAAATAGGTGTGTTAGGTTGTTAGAAGTATTGTAATCTCAATTTTAATGTTAGAATGGTAGGACTAGGGTTGAGGATACTGTTAGCATTGACATAAGCAAGCCATGTGTGTATTTAACTGCATTTAGTTAACTACCTGTAACTGTCACTGTGTGACCTAACACTTAACACTTTATTAAGATTCTGTTTCATTGGACACAGGTAGGCTACAAAAAAATCCCCCTAATTTTTCTGAAATTATACCAATTTCATGTAAGATCCAGATATACTTTCCAAATCTAGATTGATTAAACATTTAATGCAAAGTGTTAGCAATTTGGCTCTGTCTTGAGTGGCCTAGTCTAGAATCTAGCAATTTTGACTAACTGAAGAGAAGTTAAAAAATAATACCAAAAGAACAGACCAAGGGAGCATGAACACATGATTGATTATGATTAGTCGCTTAAACGTAAGTGTTGTACGATAATAGTATGGACGCTTGCATTTTTTTTTAAATCGATTCGTATCTTACTTCTGAAGCTTCATCTTCATCGCTTCCTGACATTTCATGCCCAAAATTTGAGATTGATTCCACGGCAGTTTTTCCTGCAGACGGAGGAGGTGCTGGATTTGATTCTTTGTTTAATTGACCAATTTCAATGGTTCGGATGTCCTTTCTAACTTTATCAACACTTACATCATCCATCATTTTGACATTAACAGTAAAATCCGTTTACATTACAATACAATAATCAAAAACACAGATGGCAAATCATTATTTTTTTCAAGTAATCATAGAACCACCTTGACCGCCATTACAAAAATACATTATGGACCTAAAGGAAAACTACCCGGATGGAAAGGTTCTGCGCAGAAGCTGATCGCCATGCGTTGGCAAATGTATTTCCCTTGAATATTTATATTTCGCATTATTACTCTAGAAAAATGTTATTACTTTTTCTAAGTTATTTTAGTTATAATTACAAAAGCGTTATCGACTATTCATTTATAAAATGCATTATTTATTGAAACCAGAGTTTCTTCCAGGCATCTCTTCGGTGGGTGGAGCTTTGCCCCCCCCCCCCCGAAGAAAGTCTACCGCCCCCCCCCCCCCGAAAATTTCAAGTGCCCCCCCCCCCCCCCCCCCCCCGGAGAAAAAAGTCTGGAAGAAACACTGATTGAAACGTAGCTGCACTTGGTAAAGTCTAATACATATAATGCATCGAATTTAGTTACTAGTTTTATTATGGTTATTCGTTAAAATGCCCATGTTTCAATAACTGATAAGTCATTCACCGACCTCTGGTGGGAATTATACTATAATGATGATTTTATGTGAAAACAATGATTTTTCAAGTTTTATTCATAACTGTTAATTGAATGGTTAAGTACAGATTTACGTTTGAATGGGGTAATGGTGGCTAGGAAAGAGAGAACAAAACTTAATAGAAAACAAGGCTTTTATTGTAACTGGATTAATATAATGCGTGCACAAATTGACGCCATTTGAGCAAACAACGTATTGTTTACCCGAAGGGAGATTTGGGCGATTACACATTGGAAAATGGCATCTTGAGAGATCACTCGATGCTTTGTATCGTGAAAACTGATCAATCAATGCTAAGTTTTTCGTCAAGTATATAGTACCGTGTCCGATAATGTGTTTGTGTATGGATGGAATGACACCAGAATTTTTTGTTTTGTAAATTTGATAGTATAAGTTGGCTTACTGAGTTTTTAGTTATGGCTATACTCTTATATTTTAGTATTTTTATTTTTTTTATTTTTCTCTTGCTGGGTTTGTGATATGGTTAGTTTGGTTTTTTTTTCGTATTAAAAACACCTTCGTCACAGTTAATTATCCTATGGCTAATGGTAAGGTGTTGAGCTTTGTTTAGTGATTTATTTTTTCCCCAAATTATTCTTAAAGCCAGAAAACACGATTCTCGCTATATATAGAGTCTGATAGAAAACATTTTATAGTCTACATGCGGTTCGTAATTGATATGTATTATATATTTCGTGTTAATTCCAAATAAGCTCAGTCCTTTGAAAATAATCAACAGCCTGATTAGATTAGTTTTCGTGTCATGTCCCCATGTAACTTCAGAAACAATCTAGATAGGCCCTTTTTGTTTTCCATTTTCCTGACACGCAGTGGGTCTACTTATCAACCATAATAACATTTCAGCTTTTCATTCAACGGTAATATGGAACTTCTTAACTTTGTTTTTTTTATATGATCAAAAGTAGACAGGCTTTAGGGGGGTCAATCATAAATGACGTCACGCTCTTTTGGATGATTTTTACCTCCCCCTCCACTCCATCACACATCGGCACAAAAAGCCAGAACCCCCCTAAAAGGACGTCACACCTCAGCCTACACCCCTCCCCCCCCCCCACACACACAAATCGCTGTTGAATTTTTCTTGAAACATCGACATTTTTCCGAAATCTTGTCTGAACTCTGTCAACATGGAGTATTTTAATCAATTTCTATTACAATTTATTAATCCCGTTTTCTAAAACGCGAAATAGCGGCTAAAACTCGTTTTCTAACATTGCTTTGTTATAATGCAAAAGTGTGGCGTGACTCAAACCATCTGAACCCCCCATCCCCCTCTTCACAGACGGTCACAAAATTACGGACCCCCACTCCCTCATACGAGTGTGACGTCATTTATGGACGACCCCTTATCTCAGGTTTAAAAACGCAGGGAAAAAAACTAGACACTTTTCTCTGAGAAGTCGAAACTTGGCGATTTAGGCCACCCCTATTTGATAATAACTTAAATAATGTAATCCTTTATAGTATATAGATCTAGACCTAAACATGTTCGTCTATAACATAGTATTCAATTTCAACCCTACAGTTAAAGTCCACTACTCAATGCGAAATAATCTATGCATGCTGTCACTGTCGTCACAAGAGTATCAGCCGGTAATCTTAGTTTTTCCAAATTTCAAGAATTACGGCAGGCCTACAAGAGCGTGATCGATAATTAATTAACGTGATAATTTGTATAAATAGACCAAACAATATGATAGTTAAATAGTAGACACTAATGGTATTTTAACCATGTTTGAATAAGGCTTGTTATTGTTAGTAGACCTATTAAGTTCCACATTCTATGACCCCGTAGAAGTTTACACTGGGTGAGTGGCATTATAAAAGTCGCGACAATGATAAACACGTTTGTGATTCAATGAATCAATTCGCTGTTTAATGTGTCACTCCTTATTAGGAATATGTGTAGGCTACTAGTTACTAGATTTTCCGGGGTGTGAGTGGACTGTAACTTTGACCCCTGCGCAGTCGTCTGCGACGCAGATTGGTACCCCGTGTAATCAAGAGTTAAGAGTAGATTAGTCTTAAATTACAAGAAGTAGAAGTATAGTCGTCACAAGTCACCAATCAGATACGCCAACACTACACTATCAGGAGAAGCCGAGCCGAAGGGGAAACAATTGGACACATTGTAATGTGGGCCAGTAGCTCGTAGGCCTAGTGTTTACATTGTAGATTTGACGAGGTCATCGGACGTCATCCAGTTCGGTTTTTATAAAACAAGCTTTGCACTCTTATTGAGTTCAAAGTTTAAAGTCAACTGGAAGCTAGCCAGAAAAAATAATAGCTCACAAAAAGTTGGACTTTGTAAGTAAATCTACTTAGGGGTCGTCCATAAATGACGTCACACTCGTAGGGGGGAGGGGGGTCCGTAATTTTGTGACGGTGTGTGATGGGGGGGGGGGGGGGGGTTCAGATGGTGTGACGTCACTTTTTTTGCATTATACAAAAGCTTTGTTAAAAACGAGTTTTAGTCGTTATTTCGTGTTTTAGAAAACGATTTTAATCAATTGTAATAGGAATTGATCAGAATACTCCATGTTGACTAAGTTATGACAAGATTTTGGAAAAATATCGATGTTTTAAGAAAAGTTCAACAGCAATTTTGAGGGGGGGGGGGGGTTGTAGGCTGAGGTGTGACGTCATTTAGGGGGGTCTGGCTTTTTGTGACGAGGTGTAACGGAGGGAAGGGGAGGGGGGGGAGGTAAAAATCGTCCAAAAAAGCGTGACGTCATTTATGGATGACCAGGGGCGGATTAAGCTTGGGTGGGGCCCCGGGCTGAAACTTTTTGGGGGGCCCTGATATATATATATATATATATATATATATATATATATATATATATATATATATATATATATATCCTAATCAGCATACTATTCAAGATATTAATGGATTATTTATTATAACTTATAGGAACATTCGACACCGATATTTACAAAACTGCTAATTTTAAAAAGGTGCCAATTGTGTTCAATAAGCGGTAAATTGGATACAGACATCTAACCTTCTTCTTCTTCTCTTGTTTTTCGTTCTTAATTTTAGTGTTGGAATGGATCCTCTCCAACCAAATTAAGTGTACGCGTCAACTGGTTATGAGCCATTGACTCTGATTTCAGCCTGCTTTTCTTTTTAAATTTGTTTCCATAGCCTTTGTCCAACCAAGAACAAACTACAAGTCAGCATTTGTTTGATTTTGGAGTTGTCTCTCCTAGAAGAGTTGCTGTCCCCAGCTAACGAGCCTCCTCCGCCCTAGGGTTTGAACTCGAGACATTTCTGTTAAGCATCCACGAGCTTTACCGATTCAATCACGCTGATCCCCTAACATCTAACCAATATGTACTCAGTTTTAGCACTATTATATGTTGCCCCCACCCAGCCACCCACTGCCACGACACACACACACACTAACAAAATACAGAGAGGCGAGATACATCCGCTAAGTGCGCAGTAATAAATATGACTGTTTACTTTAGGCATGTAGAAGCTTTAGACTTCTGAACATCGAACTAGCCGGGTACCAGACGGTAGGACGATGTCCTGCGTCTGGTGGTGGGGGAAGTAAAGCCTGGTCAGAGCCTACGGATGAATAAGCGACCAACATGTAGTGTTACAAACCAACATCTTCGTGAGACTGATTCAGTCCATTATTTGACAGTTAGTTGGAGTTGACCTCCCTGGCTAATTGGAGTGAAACTCCTGAGCCAGCATATCCGTGTCACGATTGTAATAGATTGAAATAATTGTGAGGTCAAGGGAACTCACTCTTCTGTATTAGTTATATTTATAATATTGTTATCTTGAGTGATGTCCCTTGTCTACTTCCTTCCGTCCTCTCTGGTGTTACCATCATGAGGTAGTTAGACCCAATTAAACGTGTTATATACAACCACAGGCTTCTGTCGTCAATCTATTATAACTGGCGACGAAGGATAAACATCTACTAGAAAGAGCACCTAATTACGCAAAAAAGAGGTTTGCTAGAGCTTATTAGCTAATTATTTCTAGAATTATGGCGCTGTATGGCCAAATAAATCAATTTGATGCGAATGATGAAATCATTCAAGATTACCTAGAGAGGTTAAGCTTTTACCTAGAAGCTAACGACGTGACGATAGAAGCCAAAAAGAGAGCTGTTTTGTTAACAGTCATAGGGCCTCAACAATTTAGGCTACTAAAAGACTTATGCGCACCAGCCAGTCTAACTACCAAGAGCTTTAACGAGCTGAGCAAATTGCTAACAGACCACCATGCGCCTACCCCATCAAAGTTTTTATGTCGAGCTAGATTTGACAGTAGGACTCGTCAACCAAACGAGTCAATATCAGAATATGTTGCTGCTTTACGTCATTTAAGTAGATTCTGTGAATTCGGAGAAACGCTGTCTGACAGATTATGTGAAAAGTTTGTGACAGGTGTAAACAGCCCTGATATTCAAAGAAAGTTGCTGCTCGAGTCAGATCTAACATTAGAAAAAGCAATACAACTTGCAACTTCATTCCAGCAGTCATCAGATGCGGCGAGATCTTTAGCACCTTCAGAGATCCATGCAGTAAACAGCAGGTTAGTCAATAAACATCAACCCCATCAGAGCATTCCAACTTATGCTAAACAGCCTGCTCGTTCAAATCCTAGATCTAAATCTAGTAATAATTATCAAAAATGTCATCGATGCAAAGGTCCCCATGCATCTCATCGGTGCAAGTTCAAGTTAGCAACTTGTTATAAGTGCGGTAAGCAAGGTCACATTGCCAAGGCCTGCTTTGCAAAGTCTTCGTCTGTTGCTAAATCTAGCCAGTCAAGACAGTACCGCAACCAAAAGCAGCACTATGTTAACTCTCACCAAGACTACCTAACCCAACCAATGAACCACTCTACCTGTGAAAATGCTCAAACTGATTCGCAGCCGGATTTCAACCTGTTCTCTGTGAAATCAATAAGTCATGCTCCCATCAGTGTACTAGTTAATATCAACGGTAAGAGCATCAGCTTCCAACTTGACACTGGAGCATCTCTAACAGTCATAACAAAGAAAGATTTTGACGCTGTCACTGGAGGATCAGTGCCTCTACAGCCGTGTCACAAGTGTCTAACAACATACACTGGTGACAATGTTCCGGTAATAGGAGAGTGTATGGTTCATGTAAGTTATAATGGTCAAAGTGTTAAACTTCCTCTTCTTGTGGTTGAAGGAAATGGACCGCCATTACTAGGTAGGAACTGGTTAAGTGATCTTAAGTTAAATTGGGAGAGTATTTGTTCATTGAAGAATGTAAAAGAATCTGGTCTTACTTCACTAGATAAAGTTATATCTGAAAATAAATGTGTTTTTGGTAATTCAGGATTACTAAATGATAGAACAGTGAAGTTAAGCATTAAAGATACAAATCCAAGATACTGCAAAGCTAGAGTTCCACCTTATGCAATGAGGAATAAAATTGAAAATGAGCTAAGTAGATTGGAATCTAATGGCATTATAAAGAAGGTAGACTATTCCGATTGGGCGTCTCCCATTGTGCCAGTGTTAAAGAAGGATGGTTCTATAAGAATTTGTGGAGATTACAAAGCTACATTGAATAAGCAAATAGAGCTAAATAGGTACCCTATACCTAACATTGAGGAAATCTCTTTGAATTTGGCAGGAGGAGACAAATTCACTGAATTAGACTTTAGTCATGCTTACACTCAACTAGAACTGCATCCAGATTCAAAAGTCTATACGACAATAAACACACATAAAGGACTCTACCAATATGAAAGACTATGTTTTGGCATATCATCTAGCCCTGGAATTTTCCAAGCTGTCATGGACAGTATTTTTAAGGACATTCCAAATGTTTGTGTGTACTTTGACAATGTGTACATAACTGGTAAGAATGACACTGAACATCTTAAAACACTTGATAAAGTATTAAAAATTGTTGGTGAAAAAGGTTTAAAGATAAACAAAGATAAATGTCAATTCATGTTGACAGAAATTAGTTTTCTTGGTTATATATTGAGCAAACAAGGCATCAGACCTCAACCTGAGAAAACAAAAGCCATTAAAGAAGCACCCAAACCTGAAAATACCCAACAACTAAGAGCTTTTTTGGGCTTGATAAATTACTATGCAAAGTTCATAGGAAATCTGTCTGGTAAACTATCACCACTGTACAAGCTGCTACAGAAAAATGCAACTTGGCACTGGGGTAAACAACAAGATACTGCTTTTAATACAGCAAAAGAGGCTTTGTCTTCTGACACCTTACTAACTCACTATGACCCAGGGAAAAGACTTATATTAACATGTGATGCTTCACCAGATGGTGTAGGAGCAGTCTTGTCCCACATGGATGAGAAGGGTGACAGACCCATTGCTTTTGCCAGTAGATCTTTGAACCAGGCTGAGAAAAATTATTCTCAGTTAGATAGGGAAGGCTTAGGCATCATTTTTGGTGTTAAGAAATTTCATAAGTTTCTGTTTGGTAGGAAGTTCACCATCTTTACAGATCATAAACCATTGCTAGGTTTATTTGGAGAAAACAAAACCCTACCTGAGCATGCCTCACCAAGAATTCAAAGATGGGCTATCACACTAACTGCATACAATTATGAATTGAAATACAAACCTGGATCTGAGAATAGTGCAGATAGTCTTAGTAGATTACCTTTAAAAAACCAAAGCCTGAACTATGTACCAGAAGATGTATTTGTTCTCTTCACTATCATGGATAACTCCAATATAAATGTGAATGATATTAAAAGAGAAACACAAAAAGATGAGTGCTTAATAAAAGTATATGAGTACTGTAAGAATGGTTGGCCTGAAGAGTCTGTGAATGATGACTTAAGGCCATATAAAATAAGAAATTAAAACCCTTTGTGAAGATAATATAAAAGATGGAGAAGATGCAGTCCATTATCAGTCAGAGTTGCCTAAACAAAGTATTTGTAACTTAATAAATGATTATGGTGATATAGCAATTTCAAATGTTTTAAAGAAAATACATTAGTAAGAAGGAATGTGATCATCAAACAACTTTGCTAACATCATTAGCACTTACAGAAACTAAAAGAAACTAAAAGGGTAACATCAAAAGAAAAGAAAAAAGATTTTTGCCATTGAATACACCCACTTCAAATACTGGATCACAGTTGCAAAGTGATATTGTCCAGGATATTACTTTTAAACAGTATGTTTGGTTACGAAAAAGCACTATCAGATTACCTGAGGAAATTGATCAATCAAAGAAATCTATGTCAATTAAGGATCTGAATAATAGCATAATACTTTCAGATGCCAATTCAAAAATAGTTCCATTAAATCATGACAAACATTCATTGAAAGAGAATTTGGTGTTAATAAGAATGTGTATCTAAGAAGTTATGGGAGAAAGGAAAAATGGATACCAGGTCAAATTGTTCAATATACAGGACCTGTGCCTTATAAAGTTAAAAATAACTTGTGCAGATAATAAGTGTGAATCTGTCAATCCCACCAAATCTGAACAGTTCACACCAACTCAGTGTTCCACAACCAAGTTCTGTTGATATGAGTGAACCAAGTTGTCTGGAGTCAGAAAATGTAAATTCTGGAGTTAATGATTTAAATCCTAGACCTCCTGAGATAGAGAATCCAGATGGTCAGAATATTGAGTCACCAAATCAAAAGCCACTGAGAAGGTCAAGCAGGACAATCAAAGTCCCAAATAAGTTAGACCTATGATTTTAAAGGTCAAAAGGACTTTGACATCATTGTTTTGTATCTTGATTATGTTGTAGCATATTGTGCATTGTTTGTAAGGATGTAATCTACCATAGTGTTCATGTTACAATATAATTGGTGATTTTAGGATACTATCAATTATTCTATTGAGAGATGTGTTATTGTGTTCTAAGGGTAAAGGGATGTAATAGATTGAAATAATTGTGAGGTCAAGGGAACTCACTCTTCTGTATTAGTTATATTTATAATATTGTTATCTTGAGTGATGTCCCTTGTCTACTTCCTTCCGTCCTCTCTGGTGTTACCATCATGAGGTAGTTAGACCCAATTAAACGTGTTATATACAACCACAGGCTTCTGTCGTCAATCTATTATAACGATAGTTTTTGAACTGTCATTCAAGTATTTATATTGGGCGTGAGAAAGCTAGAAATGCAGACTAACATTGAACAAATATAAATATCCATGAGAATATTATAATGTCGTTACAGAGCAGACGATAAAGACTGTTGGCACTTGTTTACTTGCAGATGCAAAAAGAGAATTTCAAACCACTCTATGTAGGAAATTATTAGTAACACACAGAGGTTAAACTAGTATAGTAAAGTAAAGTTTCCCTTTCAAACCTGACGGTCTATGGGGCAAGTGAAGTAGAGTTCACTTGTTTCTGTGACCTCGGCATACGAAGAGATAGTGTGGTCAGCACTATGCCCAGCCGTCTTTACTTTCCCTAACATGAGTTAGGTACCCATCAGAGTTGGGTGGACTCAGGGACGGTCTACGAGGTTAAACTAGGCCTAACTAAAACAGTAAGCACGGTATAAGCATAAACAAAAACCACACCTCCATCATCTGAGGTGTCATCCATTTATGAGGCCCACAAAAAATAGAATTTCCACAGGCGTCCTTTTAAAGAACGCCATCCCTGGCCTGTAAACCCGATATTAACGTTCACTAAAAGTAAAGGCCTATAAATGTTTTTAAAAGTTTAAATCATACAGTGTTCACACCAGATTCGTGTCATTTATGTGTCAGAATTTGACAGCTGTTTGTGTTTTTATCTCTTAAATGAACCCAATTTATTGTCATAAGCAAACGCTGTCCGGGCTGGTATTTATACTTAAGTATGTGCTAGAGTTTGATATTTTGATCAAAAATTGAAATAAACTTGTGATTCAAATATTAAAAACATTTGCTTTTATAGTAAAAAAAAACTTTCACTTTAAAGGGAAATTTAATATGATTGAAAAAGGAAATTTGGGGGCCCCCCAAAAATCGGGGGCCCCTAGCTGCAGCCCCCTCAGCACCCCCCTTAATCCGCCACTGTGGATGACCCCTTATAAGTATAAATTTAACACCAAAATACTTACCTATACAACGAACATTAACTTGCATGCTAAATATATAGATTAAATTGTATTTTTAAAAAACCGTAAAAACAGCTCAGCGTGTAATCAGACTTTCTTCCAGATCCCCCCCCCCCCCCCCGAACGAAATGGACTTTATATAGAAAACAAGAGAAAACATATACTTTTACCAGTGTCCGCCCCCCCCCCCCCCCCCCGGAGAAAAAAAGTCTGGAAGAAACACTGCGTTGTAATTCGATCGTGGTAAAAAAAAAAATTGTATACGCTATTTCCGATTTCTCAAAAACGCATGTGAATCTATAAAGTACTATTAATCAGTATTTCTTCCAGACTTTTTTCTCCGGGGGGGGGGGGGGGCACTTGAAATTTTCGGGGGGGGGGGGGGCTGTAGACTTTCTTTGGGGGGGGGATGACACCATTTAGTGGGGTGACACCAAGGCACAAAATAGCAAAAGATATAAAGAAAAATGATAATTCCACTTAATTAAGTGATTAATTAGAGTGAGTTAAATAGTCTTTTAAGAGCAACGTTGACAAATCCCGACAGGGGGGGGGGAGGGGATGACACCATGACGTTAACCTGCTAATGATAGAGAAAACACGCTACATCAAGCTGTATTTATAACCGACTATAGATAAAAATTGTTAGTATTATCTGAACACAGTTTAAAGCAATCGCTGTGGGGGGTGTGGCGTGGGGTGGGGAGAGGGGGGTGAGTGGGGGAAGTTACATTAACTCAACGTTGCAAAATATGCCTGTGTAGACAATTTGCTTGAGAATCGTAATAACTTATGTGTTAATCCATGTATGGGGTGGGGGGGGGGGGGGGGGGGGGGGGGGAGGAGGGGGGTAAAAAATTAAATACATCCAGAAAAAAAATGTGAATACATATACACAAGCGTATACACATACTATATAGATATATAAAGCAAAATGATCGGGTGCCCGATAGGGCACTAATGGCGCCACAGGCGCTTAAAATTTGACGGGCTTCTGCCTTGGGGCAATAGAACATAGGGAACGGTGCCGATTGGCCGCAGTAGTCTACGAAGAGAGGGTCAAAACTGACCTCGACTAACCGGCGCCTTAATTTGAGCTATATTACGAAAAAACAAACTTATATATATATATATATATATATATATATATATATATATATATATATATATATATATATATATATATATATATATATATATATATATATATATAGGCCTATACATATATATATATATATATATATATATATATATATATATATATATATATATATATATATATATATATATATATATATATATGTATTAGGCCTTTATATATATATATAGGCCTATATATATATATATAATATATAATATATATATATATATATATAGCCTATATATATATATATATATATATATATATATATATATATATATATATATATATATATATATATATATATTTATATATATATATATATATATATATATATATATATATATATATATATATATATATATATATATATATATATGTACATATAATTTTTTTCCATTAAGTTCCGCACCAGGTGACACCCGACCTCGCTACGCCACTGCTCTAATTTATCTATAATCTTCTTCTTCTTCTTCTTCGTTCTTAATTATTAGTGTTGAAGGGGATCGAGATTTATCTGCCAGTGGGTTTGAACTCGAGACTTTGTTCGAATTTATCAACCATGAGCTTTTGCCGACTCGACCCCCCGCCTCCAACACTCGAGACTTTTCGGTTTAGCAACCATGAGCTTTACCGACTCGACCACGCCGACCCCTATCTATAATCAATATGCCGCATCTGAAAGATTTTTTTTTTCTGTCTGCCTGTCCTTTATGCATTAAT